>NC_143518.1:26996004-27299337 GCF_031878675.1 Megascapheus bottae
TATTTTTTATGAATGTTTTTCTTGTTCCCTATTATTAAGCTACAGAAATTTCTTTGGTAGACTCCTCAAACACTTAACAAATATAAAAAAGTATGTAAAAGCACAATATAATGTTATATAATTGTTCGATACCATTTTTTCCTCCCAGATCACACAATTATTAAATAAATGTTGACTAGCATATTCCAGTATATGCATAAACCATAACAAAATTCATTCTCTCACCTCCTTACTCACTTATTCCTGAGTAACAACTACATGCAAGATAGCACCCCAGACACTGAAGAAAATAGCAGATTCACTTCTTGCCTTCACTGAACTTAAATGTACACGACCAAGAGAAAAGAGTCAATAAGCAAAACATGTTATGAATGAAACAGAGCAGAATAACAGGTCATGGAGTGATACTTGTTTGGACCAGAGGGTCAGAAAATGATGTGGCGATGTTTGAAAAGGGGTATGAGTGGACGAAAGAGAGGCCTGACCTGTGCAAGTTTGGAAAGAACAGGCTGGGTGAAAGCAAAGTCTGTCAGACAGGAGCCAGCCCAGCCTTGAACAGGAAAGAGAACAATGCCACTGGAGCTGGGAGAACACCTAGTTGGACAGAAACTCAGAAGCAGCCAGAGACAGATAACAGAAGGTCTTGTAAGCCATTTTCCCTGAGCTTCCTGGAAAGACACAGGCAGAGGTACGTGATACATATTCACTTTGTTGGCCTCTTTCTGGCTGCTACCTGGAGAACACAATAACTATGGAGGAGCAAGAGCTTCAGGAGAAGAAATCTATGCCAGGGAGAAGTAGGCTGGATGGAAATGGGGGCTGTAGGGAAATGTGGACAAGAAGAACACTGAATTCTCATTGTCCAACAAGAGATAGGTGTGGAACGTGGAACAAGAGTGATGCCCAAGCATCTTGTCCGGGCCAAGGGGAGGCCAAGGGGAGGCCAAGAGGGAGAAATAGAGAGTTCACAACTCAGTCAGGTTTAATAGGCATGCAGTAGACTATGTGCAGATTTGAACTCTAGAAAAGGGATCAGAGTACATTTTGGCTCATGAGCACACAGATGGGAGGAGGGCCTGAAGGAGAAAAATCTCAGGTTTTTCATGCTGATGCTACCCACCAAGGTTGACAGCAGCAATTTATTTGGCCCAAGGATGTGTGTTTGCTAATCAGTTTGTGCTGTTGTGAGAATTATTCAAATGCAAACATCCAGAATATGCTAGCATCCTCTGTAGCCAATCTCCTGTTGGAAATCTACTCAGCTACATTTATTTTTGTATATTTCCAGTGGTTAGTGTTACAATACACATCTGTGTATTAAAAAGGAACTGAAAAAAATCCCCTCAATCATTTTGGGGGGAGGGGTCCAACACACAAGTTTTCTCACAAATCAATCATGCTTTCCTAAGATGAGGAAGCATCCATCTTCTTTGTAACATGCACACTCATTCCGACATTGCAAGGAGGAAAATGCCATACAGTCTGGCAGGATTGTGTTTATGAAACCAGATTGCTAGTGAAAATAAGCAAAGCAAATTTCAGCAACAGAGGAAAACAAAACAAAACAGAAAAAATCCCTAGCCTAACTCCCCACTGAAGCCTGGGCAGACTGATCTCATATCCTGGGAAAAGTCACAGTGACAATAGAAACTACCAGAGAAAGAACATTTTAACCTCTAAATTAAGTCAGTCCCTGTGGCTGGCTGGGTTGTTCTGTAGTCAGCATGTGTTGGGTTACTGTGGAAATGCAGCCCTATTCTAAAGGCGGTGAAGTCAGGGTACTGTGTACTTATGCAACAAGTCACATGCGGATGCTCCTGACTTTTAACTGAAGACAGGAGGCAGAAGGGGTGTTTATGTGGAAAACGGCTCAGAATTAGATGCTTGCTAATGGAGCTTGGTCAGAGAATGAGGAGTGAATGCTTCCCTAAAGGCAACTCTAAGCCTTACCTATTGTGAAACACCAATGGCCTTTCTCAGGATTATAAACCATGAGTTGTGATCCATCAGGAAGAAAAAAGTGTATTGGCAAGAATATTTACATATCTAAGAAAACAGGCTGTAAAGGTTGGTTGGTTGGTTTGTTTAGATAAAGTCAGCGGGCGATATAGCTTTGGTTGCCCTGAAACATGGTGTGTCCTACCATGCCTCCCTTGTAATGTTGGAAAACATGAGGTGTCGCATAAATGGATACGAATTTGTCAATTTAACTCTCAAATACAATAGATAGACTACTAAAAAAAAGTGTGGTTCTGGGTGGATCTTAGGGTTCACTTCAACTGTGTTTCCTAGGTGAGTGAGTGAACAGGCAGTAGCAGGAAAGGAAAACTTTTCATTGTACTCAGCCTCTGAACTCGGGGCAACTTTCCTTCAGGAGCAGAGTCATTTGTAAGGCCATCATCATTTTATAATAAATTACTTGGCAAAAATATGTATCATCTTACAAGCAAGTACAATATAAGTCTATAATTAACTAATTTCAGCACAGCCTATATTTTTATCTAAGACTTTTTCCCAGTGACTTGCAATTTTATCAGGGGGAGGGGAGCAAATCATATAATTTAATGACATTTAAAAAGTATCTCAGGGACTGAGAGTATGGCCTAGTGGTAGAGGGCTTGCCTAGCATGCACAAAGACCCAGGTTCAATTCCTCGGTACCACATACATAGAAAAAAAGCCAAAAATGGTCTGAGGCTCAAGTGGTAGAGCTCATACACACACACGCACACACACACACACACACACACATACACACATTATGTGTTTTATGGGATTTCTTCTGTGATCATCACAAGTTCTGTGTCACAGATTGAAAAGAATGACAACACAATTCATATGTGAAGCTTATAAAACAATTTATGATTCAATCTTTAATAATGTATTTTAGACTCCATGCCCCAATTAGAGAGTATGAAGATAACAAGTTGCAAAAACTGTAACTTGTTGTTAATTAGAAATAAATGAGTTTTATGTCATAAAGTAAGTATTTACTATAGAGGCCAGTCATTGAAGCTGTGAGACACAGGTAAGCTGTGAGACACAGGTAAGCTGAGGATTCCTTCCTTTCCCCACAGACAGTCCTGGTTACTAGAAGATGGTTTCTAGGAGTAACCACTAACAGTGTACCCATTCCCTCTAAGAGTGATAAATTATGATCTCCCTCCCCCCAAAATGTTGAACTTCTGCTTAAAGGGTCCTGGCTGAGGGGAAAGCTGGCAAAACCATAGTTGCCTATTCTATTGATTAAAAATGACACTGGCTATATAAAATAACATGTGAATATGAAATGTTGTGAGAGGTGGGTAAGAATATTGAAAGGCATATATAGTATCTTTTTCTCTGAGTCACTTTGATCCATCACTAACTCAGCTCTCTGGAAAGATATGTGAATATGAATCATTCCATTCTTTAAGACAACTTTCATATCTCAGGAGGCTAGATCTGAGGATTACAGTAAAAAGCCAGCCCAGGCACTAAAGAGATCATGAAACTCTTATCTTCAATTAACCACTAGGAAACTGGAAGTGGTGCTGTGGCTCAAGGGTAAGGTATTAGCCTTGACCTGAAGAGCTCAGGGACAGTGCCCAGGCCTATGGGTAGGGCTGTAGTCTGGAGCTGAAGAGCTCAGGGACAGTGCCCAGGCTCAGAGTCCAAGCCCACACAAATAAACAAACAAAAAAGCCCATTGAGGAAGTATCCTTTAAGAAGAATTCTGTAGGGCAATGGAGATTCTAATGGTAGATGACTTTACATAACTGCCCGCAGGTGTTCTCAGGGGAGGTCAGTACTCTCAAAGAGAAATGACATCCTACAGTTTGTTTTCTCATGTTTTCTGGTTGAAATGCACTATTTGGATTTCCTTCAGCTGGAAAAAAGTAGTTACTTTCAAAGAGTTTTAGGCCAATCAAGTCATGTAAAAGAAAAATATAGCTGTTGGTGCTAAAAGCCCACCAAAGTCAACAGGGAAACGTTGTTTTAGAACAAGAGAAACAAAAGGCCAGTAACTGCCTCTTAATTTCTGGGGCAGAAATGTTATCATAGTAGCAAAAATTTAAGATTTTCCAGAGAGAAGAAAATTGTATTGAGTTGAAAACAACTAATACTGAAAATAATTTTAGTAACCAATGATAAATGTACATGTTCCTGTTCTATAAATATTCATGCTGATGGATAATTTCTGGGTATCAACCACACATTCCATAGGAACTGAATATTTCCTTCTTGTATTGTTTCTCAGATCTATCGAAGTATGATGGAGAGAGGGAAAGAGAGGAGAGTGAGGGAAGTGGGGAGAGAGGGCAGGGGAGGGGAGAGAAGAAAAGGGGAGGAGAGGAAAGTCCATGTATGGTATTCACTATCAACATGATTCTTTTATTGCACTCATTCCCTGTTTCTTTTCCACTTTGATCAGAATTAGAAAGCAGGGACTTTGTCTATATTCTTGGTAATAGGTAACCATTTTTAGTCATACACTAATTTCCACACATACTTCTCAGAAATCAGCACTTTCCAATCCAATATCTTCTTCTCCTCCTCAACCCTAAGCTACTTGGTGATGTCTCTCTCTTTGCCATCATCACTCAAGGAGGATGGTAGTTAAGAGAGAAAACAAATGCTCTATCATGGCCACCATTCCTTTGATTTTTAAGGTTTCTTTGGGGGGAGGGGGAAGGATGGGGACTGAATGACAGAGTTTGATTACTGTTATGACCTTGGCCTAAAGTGATTTTGACTTTCCAGATGTGCTGTCTTAACCACTGCTTTAAGATGGGCCATAGAGAGGGAAGTTATATTTAGTAATCAACAAATTCATAATTCTTCAAAGGGAAGAGAAACAAAAGCAGGCTAATTTATGCAATGTATAGGAAACTGATCCTTAGGTTGATGTGGCACCATTAAATCACTATGTTATGTATTTATGACAGTGCAAGTTAACTGTCCTCAGTGTATTGTCTGAACCCATTAATTCAGTATATGGAGAACTAATGGGGTCCTCAAGAAGCTTTCAAGAGGTCAAAATTACAGAGAGGGTAATGGTAGGTTGTGAATGTGATCACTGAGTGCTATATTCATGGATGCAATGCAATGATTAAACTCTTTTTTTGTACAATTAGGATAGGCTCATAAACACTGGCCTTACAGGCTCCAAGCCATACAGCTATTTTCATCATACTAGTTTGCCTTTTCCACTTCTATTCCTCTAGGAATGTACAGGAATGCTTTGCGGAAGCATCCATGGTAGGATGTCATCACTCAGTCCTCCAATGGAGGTGAAATCTATACTATCATGTTTTCTAGGATTTTTCAAAGGTAGATAGTAGTACATTTGCAGAAAGATCAAGTCATTTCTTTTCTGTATTCTAATCTATGGTTAACAATTATTTTCATTTATTTTTGCTATAATCTTTGTCTCATTGACTCATTGTCATGAGTTACAAATCATTATTATCTTCTTATGTAGAGACTAAGAAAGGGGACATATTTCTTTTTCTTTATATATATATATATATATATTTGCCAGTCCTGGGCTTGAGCTCAGGGCTTGAGCACTGTCCTTGCACTTTCTCAAGGCTAGAACTCTACCACCTGAGCCTCAGCACCACTTCCGGCTTTTTCTATATATGTGGTACCAAGGAATTGAACCCGGGTCTTCGTGCATGCTAGGCAAGCACTTTAACCACTAGGCCAAATTCCCAGCCCCTCTTTTTTTTATATTTTTATTGTAATTAATGAAAGGGTTACATGATATTTTCCAGATAGAAGGTGCATTAATTCACATACATTGATACCCTTTCACATGTCTTGGTACCCATTACCCTCCCTCCCACCCCTCATCTTGTATTTCCCCCTTCCTATCCAATTTCAAATAACCAAATAAAATATATCCAATATATCAGATAACAAAGTGAGATACTGTAACAATATGAGATAACCAAGGGACAGCAAAAGAGATGAGAGATAACATAGTACATTGAGGACAACAATCATTCATTATATGGCTTTTGTTTCAGTATCCTGGAGGTCCTTTCAATTAGCTTCATACTATATGGCCTTATGTATCAAGGTTTTGCTCTATTGCAGATCTCTGCTAGTCGAGCCCAAGGTTTCTACTGATTATGACAAATGAGGGAAACCATGGAGCCTAAGTTCCTTTGAGTCTAGCTTACTTCACTTAATATGATTTTTTTTCTAAGTCTTTCCATTTCCTAACAAATGGGGCAATGTCGTTTTTTTTCTGACAGCAGCGTAGAATTCCATTGTGTACAAATACCACATCTTGTTGATCCACTCATCAACTGAGGGACATCTAGGTTTGTTCCATATCTTTGCTATGGTGAATAATGCTGCAATGAACATTGTTGTGCTAGTGGATTTAGTATGCCCTAGTTTCTGGATGGTTGGGTAAATGCCAAGTAGTGGAATTGCTGGGTCATAGGGGAGCTCTATGTTTAGCCTTTTGAGGCACTGCCATACTGCTTTCCATAGTGGTTGAATGAGTTTGCACTCCCACCAACAGTGTAGTAGGGATCCCTCCTGGCCACATCTTCTCCAGCATCTGTTGTTATTAGTTTACCTAATCCTGGCCATTCTAACTGGAGTGAGGTGGAATCTTAGAGTTGTTTTGATTTGCATTTCTTTTATGACCAGAGATGTTGAGCATTTCTTCATGTGTCTATAGGCCATTTTTGTTTCTTCTTCAGAGAAGACTCTCTTTAAGTCTTTGCCCCATTTTTTAATGGGATGGTTGTTACTTTGGAGATTAGTTTTGGAGTGATTTAATTTTTTGAGCTGTTGATATATTTTAGATGTGAGGCCTTTGTCTGTTGTATGGTTGGTGAAGATTTTCTCCCACTCTGTAGGCTTCCTAATTAATTTACTAGCTATGTCCTTTGCCATACAAAAGCTCTACAGTTTAATGCAGTCCCACTTACCCAGCCTTTCTCTGATTTGTTGTGATTCTTGGTCCTTATTAAGAAAGTTTCTACCTGTGCCAAGAGTATCATGAGGGAATAATTCTCAAACCTTTATGCCAACAAATTTGAGAATCTAGAAGAAATAGATGAATTCCTAGCCAATATTAACATACCCACACTGAACCAAGAAGAACTATCCCAACTAAACAGGCCTATTTCAAGCACTGAAATAGAAATGGCAATAAGAGACCTTCCACCTAAGAAAAGCCCAGGGCCAGATGGATTCACAGCTGAATTCTATAAGGTCTTCAAAGCACAGCTCACACCAATACTCCTCAAGCTCTTCAACGAAATTGAAAATGAAGGTTCTTTACCAAACTCATTCTATGAAGCCAGTATAACCCTCATCCCCAAACCAACAGAGGTTCATCAAAGAAAGAGAACTATAGACCTATTTCTTTGATGAACATCGATGCAAAACTTCTCAACAAAATAGTGGCCAACCGTCTACAACAACTTATCAAAAAAATTATACACTATGATCAAACTGGATTCATCACAGGGAAGCAAAGCTGGTTCAACATTTGCAAATCAATTAATATAATTCAACACATCAATAGGAGCAAGGACAAAAATCATGTGATTGTCTCAATAGATGCGGAAAAGGCATTTGACAAGATCCAACACCCCTTTATGTTAAAATCTCTGGAGAAACTAGGAATCCATGGAACATTCCTCAATATAATAAAGGCTGTGTATGACAAACCCACAGCTAGTATTATACTTAATGGCGAAAAGCTAAAGCCATTCCCTCTAAAATCAGGAACGAGACAAGGATACCCACTCTCTCCACTCCTCCTTAACATAGTATTAGAATTCCTAGCCAGTGCAATAAGGTAAGAAGCAAGCATAAAGGGGATCCAAAGAGGGAAAGTAAAACTTTCCCTCTTTGCAGATGACATGAGTCTGTATTTAAAGAATCCTATAGACTCCACTCCCAAGCTCCTTGAGCTGATTCAAAACTTTGGAAGGGTAGCAGGCTATAAAATTAACCCTCAAAAATCAACTGCCTTCCTCTATGCCAACAGTGAGAGGAATGAGGCAACAATCAGGAAAGAAACTCCTTTCTCAATAGCCTCAAAGAAAATAAAGTACTTAGGAATCAGCTTAACTAAGAATGTAAAGGACCTTTTTGATGAAAACTTTAAAACCCTGAAAAAGGAAATTAAAGCAGAACTAAGGAAATGGAAAAACCTCCCATGCTCCTGGATTGGAAGAATCAACATTGTGAAAATGACAATCTTGCCAAGGGCCATCTACAAATTCAATGCAATACCCATCAATATCCCAATGTCATTCTTTAAAGAAATAGAAGAGGCAATGCAAAATTTCATATGGAATAATAAAAGACCCCGTATAGTGTGGGAAGCAGCACGCGGACCTGGCAGCCATAACTCCACTTCCTGAAGTGGAGGTCTGACGCTATCGGGCGTGGCTGCCCATGCGCCCCTACTGCTTAGCGGAAGCCTGCGCTGTGCATGTGCGGAAGCGAAGCGTGCTGGCCTCCATCTTGCTGCGTAATCGAGCAAGTGCGGGGTGCATGCACTGTGTGTGGCAAGAGATGATTGGCTGAGTATATGGGGTGGCTAATTCCTATTGGTGGGCATGTGTATATATATACCAAGAGAAAAGGAGGAAGAAAAAAAAAAGGAGAACGAGGAGAATAAAGAAGCTTCTTGCAACCTGTATCGTGTGTCGGATCCTTGCGGGCGAGGGCCGGTGCGCGATAGTATAGCAAAAACACTTCTTAGCAGAAAGAACAGCGCAGGAGGAATTTCAATACCAAACTTTAGACTCTATTACAGAGCTATAATCATCGAAACAGCTTGGTACTGGCACAAGAACAGGCCTGAAGACCAATGGAATAGAACTGAGGACCCAGATATTAACCCACAGACCTATGGCCACCTAATCTTTGACAAGGGAACCAAAAAAATAGAATGGAAGAAAGATAGCCTCTTCAACAAGTGGTGCTGGTAGCACTGGTTAAGCACTTGCAGAAAACCTTCTTTCTTTTTCTTTTGTACTACAGTTAAAACCTTTTTCTATACTTTAAATGTTTATCTAAAGATGTACTTCTTTAGAGTTTCATAATTTTAGGATAATACAAAGCTTATTTGTATCATGTGTCTCTTCTGCTCAAAGATGTCTCATTGGCTTAAAAGTGAAGATGTAGAGATTTACTTTCTGCATCTTGTGCTAAATGCTAACACCAACATTTCCAACATGACCTGACTCCTCGAAAGAGCAAGAAGTCAAGCACAAAGAAACAGAACAAAGTCACAACCCTGAAACAAAAACAGCGTGAAAGGTAATCATCTTTCCTCGAGATTTACAGATATTTTTAATTTAGCTATGGTCCTGTACAAATGAATAGCACTATTAATATCCATTAAATGACACAGTCATTTTTGAAACTAATTTGAACAATTTTTTCAAACCAATCAAGTTTTGTTTTATTTGGTTGGTTGAACTCTGGGCCTGGTAACTGTCCCTGAGTTCCTCAGCTCAAGGCTAGAATTCTACCACTTGAGCCACTTCTGGTTTTCTGGTGGTTATTTGGAGGTAAAAGTCTCATGGACTTCCCTCCCCAGGTTGGTTTTGAACCGTGATGCTCAGATCTCAGCCTCCTGAGTAGCTAGGATTACAGCATGAACCACCACGCCTGGCTTCCCAATCAAGTATTTTAAATGAAAATGTATCTGTTACTTGAAAGTCAACAATTACTTTTTAGATTACTGTTTTCACAGGAAAAATGTGAGAGCCTTGGATGCATCATATGGCCCAGCCAGGGAGGGCAGTGCAGTGTACCTAAGAAGTACACATTGCAACTGGAAGGAAGGCTAAGAAAGCTTTGTGCAGTCAACATATTCAGGTACCTGCTACATAAAAGAGCACATGCCAAGTGCCATTGGGCTCATGCCTGTAATCCAAAATACTCAAAAGGCTAAGATCTGAGGATCACAAGTTGAAGCCAGCCCAGGCAGAAAAGTCCATGATATTCTTATCTCCAATTACCTACCAAAAAGCCAGAAGTGGAACTGTGGCTCAAGTGGCACAGCACTAGCCTTCAATATAAAAGCTAAAAGACGGTGGCCTGGCCCTGAGTTCAAGCACCAGGAACAAACACACACACACACACACACACACACACACACACACACACGCACACACACACACACACACACACAGAGTCAGTCAGTGCAAAGAAATCTCCATCACTTTCTGACAACAGAGTAATTTGATTGCGTTAAAGATTCAGTTACTATCCTGAAACCTAAAGTTGTTCCTACAGTATTGTACTTAAAATGAACAAATGTAAACAATGACCGCACTTGCTTTGATTCCAGTTGTGTGGCATAAGTAATAGCTTATTCTTCCTGTATGAATGCCACATAAGCCCTTGGTACATCCTAAAATAGTTCTCTCCAGCAAGGTACTTGCACAGTGGAACTGTAAGCTGGATTAGCTTTCTCATAGGATTCTACTTGGCTTGAAAGTCTAACAGACAATCCATGGTTTATAAAGGTTGAGTTTAGGGCAGATGAGCTGGGTGCTGGTGGCTCATGACTGTAATCTTAGCTACAGGAGGCTGAGATCTGAGGAGTGTGGTTTGAAGTCAACCCCGGTATGAAATTCTAATATCTAATTAAGCATCAAAGAAGCCAGATGTAGAGCTGTGATTCAAGTGGTTAGGTGCCAGATTTGGTCAAAGAAGCCCAGGGACGGCACCAAGGTACTGAGTTCAAGCTCTAGGACTAGCCCCCAGGACTGGCACAAAAACATATACACATACAACAAAATGATGAGAATGAATATGGCTCAAGTAGCAGAGTGCCTACTTAGCAAGCACAGTGCCCAGTTCAATCCCTCTAACTTTCCTCTATACCAATGAGACTATCATGCAAAGGAAAAACTAATATTGTTGATGGATAATGTTTGTTTGGTACCTGAATTTTCAGTCACTTGAACTTATTTATTACCAATGGGTTTAATGTGTAATTCTTTTCTGACAAGATTGGTGATGATATTAACAAATATTATTTTTAGATATAGCACAATAGAATGTATAAACATTTGAAATATGCACAAATCTATGAACCAATTTTTTTCAAATAATAATGTATAAGATCATAAAATCAAATTAAAGCAGCCATTTAAAGTGGCCATTCAGACAGGGACTGATGGTCCATGTTTGTATCCTGGCTAGTTGGGAAGTAGAAATCTAGAAGAGCATGGTTTGAAGCTGGCCTGGCATAGACTTATGGCCTTATGTTAAACAACTGCTGGATAAAGCAGTTACTTAAAAAGAATAAATGGGCCACTGTAGTCTAGGCTAGTCCAAGTCATAAATTGCAAGACCCTATTTGAAAAATATGAAGGGCATGAATATCGCTTATGTGCTAGGCAGGCTCAGAGTTCCAACCCCAGAACCACACAAAAGAGTGCACAACAGACCCATACATTGATATCACAGCATGAAAAGTTTCTTGACAATGCAAATTCCACACTGCAACTAACTGGTAAGAAACTAACACTTGTCAAGTTTTTGGTGAGGTATCAAAAAGAAAAAACCCACAGTTATCTGAAAATTTATTAACGTACTCTTCCACTCTCCAACCACATATTTGTGCCAAGGCAGATTTTCTTCATATATTCCAACCTAAACATAGTGCAACCAATGGAAAACAGAATCAGATATGAGAATTCAGCTGTCTTACATTAGCACATTAAAGAGGTTTGCAAAATTGTGAAAACAATGCCACTCTTCTCACAAATTTTTCAAGTTTTTACTCAAACATGCTATTATGTTAATATGAAATAGTATCATTATTGTTTCAAAATGAATTAATACAATCTGAATTTCTCATTTTTAATTCCTAACAATGGCTATATTTGTGCTATGGCTATAGAGTGCTGATAAATGCTTGACAGGCTTTCAGCAGGGGAGGGGAAGCTATGATTTAT
Organism: Megascapheus bottae; assembly: GCF_031878675.1. Classification (NCBI taxonomy): domain Eukaryota; kingdom Metazoa; phylum Chordata; class Mammalia; order Rodentia; family Geomyidae; genus Megascapheus; species Megascapheus bottae. Next base: position 27,007,949 of record NC_143518.1, read on the forward strand.
AGCATTGGCTAACTTTTATAGCATACTCTTACTATGATTAATTTCAAGCAACAACATGAAGTCAAGAAGCTCACAAAATCCATGTTATAATCTACATAACAGGACAGGAATAGAAGTGAATCCTCAGACCAAAACAACTGAGAGCATTGTCCACAGATCTAATGAAACTAATTTTTTATCTTCACAATGTGATCATCAACAAGTAGATTTAACTATTGTATGGCACCTTCATTGAATGACCAATTTGCAGGCATTTGTGATTCTCCAGAGTAAAATTGTTTTATAATGTAAAAGGTGTTTGTTATATAAAAATGCATACTTTTCATTCTTATGACTCTAAGAGCTGTGCCTTTAACACATACACTTTTCTAAACAGTGAAAATGATTTTGAGCAATTGCATATTTTTGAAAGTGTTCTTTTTTATGAACAATACTTTCCACAGATTCTAAGAAACAAGCAGTTTCAAAGCAGTAAAAGAGGGAAATCAATACAGTTAAACTTGGCAATTTTTTTTCTTTATGAAGCCATGCATCTGCTCAGAGTTGGTTGTAGAGTGTGACTAACATTCTCTACCAAAGCTTAGGCTGTGGCAGTTTCTCTTGCTAAGTCTCTGTGTTAATTAAAATTAATTACACATGCCAGCAAATAATTCCCCTCTCCATGTAGAAAATTGAACCAAAATCTAATATATAAACAAGGTATTTCTCTCAGAAAGCACAATTACTAAGGATATTCTGCATGGATAAGCTGTATCTTGGTAAATCAACTGAACAAAAAAATATTACAAACAAAATAGTAAGTCACAAAAATTCCGGATTTTTTTTTTTTGGTCCTGGGCTCGAACTCTGGGCCTGTCCCTAGGCTCCTTTTGCTCAAGGCTAGCATTCTACCACTTGAAACACAGTGCTACTTTCAACTTTTCCCGTGATTACTTAGAGATAAGAGTCTCAGGACTCTCCTGCCCAGGCTGGCTTTGCACCATGATCCTTGGATCTCAGCCTCCTGAATAGCTAGAATTACAGGCATGAGCCATTGGTACCTGGTTGATTCATATTTTTAAAAGTTTATCAGTAGTATTCTTGCATGCATGATTAGGGGTAGTACAGTGATGCTCACACAGCATTATATATTCAAGTGTTGGTCTGACTTTTTCCTTTTTCAAACTCAAGAAGTACTACTGCACTGACAAGGTCAGGACACTATGTGGCAAAACAGGGATAATGAGAAAACACAATGTCTATGCCAGTGCTATGGATTCATTATTTAACTCTAGCCAGACTTAAATAGCAGCAGGTCAGAAGAATTGTCATCACTGGGCTTTGTCTGCTTGTTCTATTTAATATCAGCTTTTCCTGCAATGGGAAGATTGTACAGTATTTTATGGGTGATCCCTAAAAACATGATCATTCCAATAGTCAGTAACACATGCCCTTTAGTTGGCTTTATTTTTGTTCTTGGGAGGCCGCTTAGACTGCCAAAGAAATCTGGGTGTTGAGAAATTTCCTTCAGGCTAGACCGAGCGAAGAAAATTTTCACAACTGTGTTTGGACATTTCTTAAGAGCTGCTCAGCTTTTCTGACTGAAATACCTGGACGCATGGCTGTCTCTTGGCTTGCTTCAGCCTGTGAATTTTGCTGTCACAAAATCACACTGGCTGAAAGGAGCCCAAGGGGCAGAGCTTCCTTTATTTCTATCCTTCTCAATAACCAAACTGTAAACTCCTTTAAAACAAAAGCCAGAGACAATAAGACAGCTAACATCTTGAGTCTAGATTTTTTTTGTTACGATGACTAATTTGTTTTCAAAAAGAAAAACTAAAGTTTTAACAAAACAAGCACTGTAATCTTACATGATCTCATGCTTAAAGATATCAGATCATTTCTACCAATCTTTCTTAAGACAGAGTTAATGACATATCAGACTTTCGCTTGCAATTTGCCACTACAGCATCTCAGTTGAAGACCATATTTTAGAACCTGTCAGAATTTTTTTAGTATGTTTCCAACTAATAATTGCTCCTTATCATTAGTGAATAGCAGCTGGGGCTATTTTATGGTTCCCAAGTGGAGGCACTGAATCCCAAACCGCAGTGTTTGTCTGAAGAGGGTGATTGTCATGGTGGGAGGAGGGGGGTGGCTATGGAGGGATTGCCTATTAGAAAATAGTTGTTCTGGAAAATAGGTGGAGAGAGACAATATGTTCTGAAATCTTAGAAGAAAAGTAAACTTCCTGAGGAGGACATAATTTCTTTTTGTTCTCTAACTTCACACAGCCATGTTGGGCTAGTTCATTAAAACAGTCTTGAACATTAATACCTCAAAACATTGACCAAAATCCCTGCTGGTACTTCTAATGGCTTAAACATTCAAGTGTAGTTTAATAAGCTAGAATCCTTGGGAAGCAAAAACTGATTTAAGTTGATTCAGTCCTATCAATTCCTTTGTTTGAAATACAGAAAACCTCTCCAGAGAAACCCTGCCTCAATTCCCCAGAGGGGGAAAAATGACTATGGACCATTCACAGGTGTTTCAAGCATGAAAAATTCTTCCAGGGCTTTGTACTGGCATTTGAAAAAAGTCTAAGAAGAACAAACTTGCTGTTTTTCTCCTTCAGATCACACAGAAACAGACATCCAAGGCGAATGCCATACTTTCATTTCATTTCAGAGTTTAATCTTGAAAACCAGTAAGAGGAATTTAAATTGATTCTTAAAGCCCACAAGCATTTTATACCCAAGCAATTATGTTGCCTTTCATGAGAATTTATCTCCTCTGTGAAATCAATTGTTACAGACTTAGCTCACAAAAGTGATCATCAAATCATTTGATTTCTTAGTATAGTTAGTGAATTAAATAAGCCAAATGGGTGGATAATTTTGGTTCTCCAATACATCTCTTCCAGGTCCTCTAGGAAAACACTCCCCCTTCCACTCTAGTGCACCTAGGATTTCCTAATGATACTATTTCACAACAGAGAAACTGAAATGGACAAGAAGACATGGTAGCAAAACCTGAGAAACAATTATAATACACAGGATAAGAACCATATGACAATACATATGCTTGAAATGAGAGAGTAAATGAGAGGAAGACAGCAGAAATAAACACAAAGATCTGCAACACTGAGATATGGGGTGAACAGATTTCTATGATATAAACCGTCCTAACTAAACACATACTCTGATCCAACTCACCAAGGGGAAACATGAGTATCTCTTTCCCATTTTGTAGGGGGAAATAAATATCACTGACATATCATGGGATCACTACCAATAACCTCAAAAATTATCAAATCTTATTGTGATCCATACAAATGAAGTAATGCACCCAAAAACAAAAAAGACAGAAAAACTTAGGAATGAAATGAAGAAATCAAATCCTAGATTTTGGATCTCCTTTAACTTAGCAAATTCTATGAAGAACAAAAAATAACCTATAGTTGGTTAAGAACTAAAATTGGGACCACGAGTTTGGCCTAGTAGTAGAGTGCTTGTCTAGCAATGCATGAAGACCTGGGTTCGACTCCTTGGTACCATATACATAAAAAAAACAAAAACAAAAGTGGTGCTGTGGCCCAAGTGGTAGAGCTCTAGTCTTGACAAAGCCCAAGAACAGTGCTCAGACCCTGAGTTCAAGCCCCAGGACTGGCAATAAATAAATTTAAAAAGCCTGAGGAGGTAAAAAGATGGGGGAAAAGGACAGAAGGACTGACATTGATCAAGATGCATTATACTCAGAAACTGATATGTGGAATTGAAAACCTTTTGGACAACTATTTAAAGATGATTAAAATTGTATATAATTTCTTTCTTTTTCTTTTTCTTTTTTGTTTATAACAGAATGAAGCCTGGCAAAAACCAAACCTTTATGTCTTGCACAAAGTTACAGAAAGGGTACCACGAATTATGTAAGTCAATTGAGAATGATGAAGAGTTTCAGACAGAATTTTTTTCTCTACTGGGCATGTTACAGATGCCTCAGTGGAAGGATCACCTGTTAGCCTTGGTGGGGAGGAAGTCAGGAAATACACATCATTTCAATCCTCAGTCTGGGTTGGAAGACTCAATACTGACAAGCTTTGACTAAAAAAACAAGTCCTCTTGAGTCAAGTACTCAGAGGAAAACTAATTCCTAGTGTTCTGTGAAGCATGAAGTTATGCCTTAACCATTGTATATCAATGGGACTAAAAACAAAACTTTTCCCCAGGTGTTTAAATATTTCATATATAAGTTTAATTATACCCAGTGTCTTACTGGGTCCTGAATACTCCATGCTGTTACCTACTAAAATTCTTATATCTAAGACCCTCTGCCCATCCTATTTATGGAAGAGTAATTACTTCCTTTTCAACATAGACTTGACATTAACTACATTCAAGTGAGACACGACCTTTTCAGAGGAGGTATTGTATACCACATCTTGCACAGCATGTTTGTTTAATTAAACACATTTTTCAAACAACTTAAACTCTAAGCATGGCTTAGTATAGAAACACTTCTGTAAGGGCTTATAAAAAAGAAAACCTAATTCCAAATCCTTTTCAACTAACAAGTGGAAAAACACAGTGCCTGACAATGAGAATAAAGAGCCATTCTTTCAGAATACCTTTGAGCACACATTAACTATATTACAGTATTACTTGACATTTATTGAGTGTCAGCAATGGGCTTAGGACTAAGCAGAGCAGTGAGACCCCCTAAAGTCACTTTCTATAAGAAAAGGGAGAAGAGATGGGTGAGCAGGAACACCTGGTAATGCTGATAAACCTTATCCTGTGCTGAGACTACAGAGCAGTGTCAAAGAATGAATACCTTATTTTAAAAGAAAACAATGCCTGACAATATGGATGAGGGCTCAGAAAAATACCATGTGGCTGCCCCACAGCCCCCTGGGCAGAAATGGATCTCTGCTGGCTACCAGAGCTGACATACCTGGGACCAAATGGGCCTTAGCATGACCTTCTAACTGAAGACCTGCCTGGAGAGTAAGCACAGCACAGGGAAGCCATTATTCAGACACATTTCCTTCCACCAGAGAAAACATGGCATTTCTAACAAAATCAAAGGGAACAAAAACCTGGAAGAACATTCCAATCCTTGGCTTTGGCCATGTAACAAAGAAATCTAGAAGTGTTTTAATTTGGATTTAATTTTTCACTTATGATGCAAAAGTATTCACTTACAGTGCAATGAATTGGATTATAATCCCCAGGTTTCTAAGGCACCATCTTTGAATAGCTGAAGGCTCTGGAACATATATTTTCATGAAGTATAATTCAGTTTGGGGGCATGAAATTCACTAGTAATAAATCCTTCCATTTATTTAACGAAGTATCCTAGTAGTGGAGCTCTGTCCAAGATAACTAAAAATCTGGCCACCAGACTCACAAAGAGCCTATGATTTCACTAGGACACTTTTTAGAAAAGATTAAAATTCATCAGTTCCCACCCACCTGATGTGGATGGATCACAGACCAATTTTTTTTTTAACTTTAGAGTAAAAAGCTTAAACAGCAACCAAGTAATAAGCCTACAGGAATTATGTTGAATATAGGAAGAATTCAGGATAGGTTCATGCAATGCTTTACAAATGAGAAGCACTCCACAAAAGTTTGTGAGACCTGAAAGAAAGTCGACATGCCCATATGTGATGTTAAATATGTTTTTTTTTTTTTAACCCACAAAACAAAACAAAACAGTTAGTGGGGCCAGGAGCATAGCCTAGTGGTAGAGTGTTCACCTAGCATGCAGGAAGCCTTAGGTTTGATTCCTTGGTACCACATAAACAGATAAAAGCTGAAAGTGGTGCTGTGGATCAAGTGGTAGAGCTCTATCCTTGAGAAAGCCCAAGGACAGTGCTCAGGCCCTGAGTTCAAGGCCCAGACTGGCAAAAAAAAAAAGAGTCATTGCTACTTCCAATTAAAGTCATAGATGGAACTGTGGCTCATTTCTACAAGTGATCATTAAATTGTGCCATTAGAAGCAGCCCTGAATCAGGAAATGTTAGACCTGTGTTTTAGCTCATTAACCAGGAAAGGAGGACAAATGAACTACCCTCCAACGTTGGAGGGAAACCCAGGAAGTCATAATATTTCCACCTACTTTGACATCAACTTTGATATTGTTATAGGTACTCTTAGTCTTGAGCCAGTAAAACCTCACGTAAGTCTGTCAAGCAAATTAATAAATTAATCCAACACTGGCATAGACGATAGTGATGAAAAATGCAATGATAGAGGCACTCAGGAAAATCTCCAAATAAATCAAGGAAAAATTCATCTGAAGGTACCATAACCTACTTGTTTCATGAATACTGTGATAAACTCCTGATCAGGCTCATTTTCTTCCTGTTAAATTTTCAGTGATTTTCTTCAGTGGAAAAAATGAATTTGGAGGATACTTACTGGTAATTATAAGTGCCATCAAGACAAGATCACAACAAATGTTTCATTTAGAGTGTCCATATTGCATGCAGGCTGATAATGAAGACATGCTTGATAGGTACGTGGGAACAGGGGATGATATATACTGAGAGAACAAGGGTATGGTCACTCTTTATAACTGGTTTGTAAAATACTCATGTCTGCACACTCTAGGAAACCCAGATTGGCCTTCATATTATCCCAGTCCTTACCCCTTTCCCAAAAGAAGTCAGGAACTTAGCTACGTGTTTCAATAATTTAACGATAACATATAGGCACTTTATTCTAACCATGATGGCAAAACTCCAAGTTAAAAGGCTTCTACCTAAAAATCATCTAGAGTTGAAAACCATTATAATAAATGTCTAATTTCTTTCCAAACTGAAAACAATCCTTAACTCCTACCTATATATCCTGTTCCCCAAAGAAGAAATATGTTTTGTCATTATGTCACTGGATAACATCAGTTTCAGCATCCAAAACTTTTAATGTCCACACAAGAACAGCAAACAGTAGCTTAAGAGTTTGGGAGCCAAGACCATTCAAAAGTCCCATCCCATCCTTACAAAAAGGATGGATTGAATAAAATCTGAACACTAGCAAAGAAAATTGACTGCTAAATCCCCACTTAGTCAAAGGAAAAGAGGATTATTAACGGAAGGTGGAACTAAAAAAATTGAACTTGTCTTAAGCAAAAACCATGAGCTCCTACCTGAAAAAAAGTAACTAAAGAAAGAAATGCTAGAATAATGGCTTAAGTAGTAGAGTGCCTATGTAGAAAATGCAAGGCTCTGAGTTCAAACTCCACTGAGAAGAGAGAGGTTCAATATATAAAAGAGAAGACTAAACACATAGAGAACAGGATAATAAGGTCTAGCATATATAAACAAGAATTTTAGAAAAATAAAATAATAAAAAAGGCAAAAGTAATTTTTTTGGAATATGTGATAACCATGGCTTCTCAAGGTGGAGAAGCACAATGAACTCCAAACAGGAAGCATAAAACAATACACTGAAGCTTCATAATACCAAAATTGAAATTAACTGGCAAGATAATGCAAGTTATCTATAAAACAAAGCAACAAGCCAGGGCCAGTGGCTCATGCCTATAATCCTAGCAACTCAGAAGGTTGATATCTGAAGATCACAGTTCAAAACTAGTCCAAGCAGGAAAGTCTGTGAGATTCTATCGCCAATTAACCACTAGAAAACTGGAAGTGGTGCTGTGCCTCAAAGTGATAGAGCACTATCCTTGAGCAAAAGAGCTCAAGGACAACCCAGGCCCTCAGTTCAAGCCCCACTACTGGTGAAAAACAAAAACAGCTAGCTATATATAAAGGTAATCATTTTTTAAATTTTATTCACACATTCATTTTAAAGAATGGAGCAGTGTCCTGCACATGGAATCTGCCAAACTGTTAAAAATTTTTTTAATAACTCAAGAAAGACTTAGCAACAGAGATTGGTTAGTAAAATTAACAAGCATAATCCAAATTGACCATTGAGGAAGGAATTACACTCTAAAATTAGGAAAAGTATATTCCCAAACAGACATGGAATATGTATTCAAATAAAATATGTACAAGACTATAGTCTCTGAATATAACACAATTAAGTCAGAAATAAGCAACAAAACAATAAATTATTGCCAGCTATAAAATGTAAAACATATTTCCACATAACTCAAAGAGGGAAAATCATAATGAAGATTAGGAGACAGAATTAGTAATAAAAGCAACATTCTTCAAAATTTGTGGTAAGCAGTCAACCAGCATTTACAAGGAAACCTATGAATTTAGGTGTACAGTCATAAAGGATAAAAGTGGATGAATTCCACATCTATAATAAGAAATTAGAAAAATAAAAATGACAGTCAATCCAAAGAAAATACAAAGGAGGAAATAATGGAAACAAGAGTAGAGACAATTGAAACAGAAAATGATATGCAAAAATGGATAAAAAAGCCAAAAATTCTTTCTTTGGAAATGGGGAAAAAATTAAACAAGAGTGTTTATGGAAAAACAATGTTATCAGAAGTAAAAAGGAGTCATATTTCAGATGCCACAGATTTAAAAAGTAGATTAACAACAGCTTATTGTCAATACACTTTAAAACAAACAGAACAGATAACATCCTAGAAAAACACAATTTATCCAAACCAGCCTATGTAAAAAAAGGATAATACCTTCACTTATCTGTAATAACTTAATACAGTAAATCACTAGTTTAAAGTCTTATTCAAAACACCTTCCATCCTGGGTAATTTTTACCAAAAATGAAGCTGAGCCAAATTTTAAACGTATATTCCAAAGAACAAGAAGGGTTAATTCCCATCTCAATATATAAATCTAAAAGAGCCTTGATATTAAATACAGCCAGTGACAGCACACATTAAAAATAAATTTTTTAGTAGGGCGCAGTGGCTCACACCTCTAATTCTAGCTACTCAGGAGTCTGAGATCTGAGGCACAAAAGGACCTGAGACTCTTATCTCCAATTAACCTCTAGAAAACAGGACGTGGGGCTTGGCTCAAGGGTAGGGTGATAGTCTTGAACTGAAGAGCTCAGGGACAGCGCCCAGGCCCAGATTCAAGACTCAAGACCCACAAAAAAAAAAAAAAATCCTGTTGGAGCATTTTTAATGTGTTTCTTGTGAAGAGCAAAAGTCACCAAAACAAGAAACCTCTAGGCTTTTGAAAGTCTAGAAATTCTGGAACCCTATAGTTCTAACATATACTAAACTCTTCCACTTCTCAGAGACCCCTATGAGGACATGAATGCCCCTACAACTAATTAGCATTTCCCTTTGGGTACAAGTGGACTTCCTTATCTCTCTTCCTGATTTTAAAGGAAATTATTTAAAATGCTTTACAGTTAAATACTGTCAAATAGGTATGTTACCAGGTGAAAAATAGTCTTCATGTTCATAGTTATTAAGACTTTTTGTATTTCAAGAGCTGAGATAGATGTTGAATCTTATCAGTACTTCCACCTAGAAGATTGTGTGATTCATTGTTTTCATCTTTTCATGTGATGAAATACACTCATAGGCCCTTTGGTGTTAAACCATCCTTGATCTCCTGGGATTAAAGCTATGTCATGATAGAATGTATCTGGGGCTAAAGTGTGCTAGCATTATATTTATATTGTAAGGAAGATTTACCCATGAAATATATATATATATATATATATATATATATATATATGGGGGGGTCATGAGCTTGAACTAGGCCTGGGTATTGTCCCTGAGCTCTTCAGCTCAGAGCTACCACCCTATCCCTGAGCCACAGCCCCACTTTGCTCTTTCTAGTGATTAATTGGAGATAAGAGTCTCACAGTCTTTAGTGCCAGGGCTGGCTTTGAACCTTGATCTTCATATCTAAGCCTCCTGAGTAGCTAGAATTACAGGCTTGAGCCACCAAGCCCAGATCCACCAGATTTTTTTTGTGATTGTTATCTTTATGTACTTTGTGAAGTTTTTCTTTTCTCTTTTTTTTCACTTATGGTTAATCTCATCTGGGTACAGTATCTGACTTTGTTACCTGGTATATATGTTTATTTGAAATAGGTAAGGAAAGGGTGAAAACAAGAGGTTTGAGGGGGAGGGAAAGGGGGACAAAAAATGAGAAGGGGTATCAAGGTCAAGAAGTAATGTACCCGTTACCTGATGAATGTAACTGTAACCCTTCTATACATTATCCTGACAATAAACACAATTACATTTTTTAAATGTTTCAACAGTGCCTGTTTTACATTGTCATAAATCCTTTTATAACCAGAAGTTATCAGGTAGACTGAGTATTCCATTTAACATGGAGTCTGCTTGCTGGATGATACATGTGGTCAGAAAGGCAGTACCTGCCCCTTAGAATACTCCAGTTCCCAGTTCTCCACTGCTCTAAAGACAGCCATGTAAACCACACTGAGTTTGGCTGTAGACAGAGTAACAACTTAGTGCTCTCTCTAAGAATCTTTCTTTTTCTTTATCATTTTCATTGTTGTTCACAAGCTACTCTCAAATAACATTGCATTTGAAAAGCACCACTTCAGTCCTTTCTTTACCCTTGATTGTTTAATGGTTTGTTCTTGTGGCTTTTCCAAGTATTTCTGCATTATGAGTCACGCTGAGCAACTGACTGGGAATGTAGGAAGAAGTCTTCTTTCACTGTTTTGATTAACTGTGTGATTGACCCTGGGCCAGTCATTTGAACCCAATCAAACAACTGTATTCATTGCTAAATAAAGATGAAATACAGCCTGAAAATATGGGTTAAAATTAGACCCTGCCACCTAATGACTCACTCTCTTACTAACTTACTCATACAAATTAGATTTTTCCTGTAACATTTCTATTCAGAGAAAATCTTTGTTATTTTTGCATAGTTATTACACATTTACATCTCTCTATCTTATTCTGTGTCACTTTACTGGTTTCAGTGAGCAGCCATGACACACTATGATGACCAGTATAAAACAACAGAACAGAACCTATCACAAAAAAATGAGAGAAAAAGTAGATTTAGATAAAGCCCTGATTGAAGTTCTACTCTGGGTCATGAGTCTACATTTTATGAACTTAGGAAAGTCAGTGAATCTGTCTCAACCCATGCTTTCTAACTTATTAATGGTAGTTACAACACATCATCTTTAAACGTCAAGGACAGGAATATGGGTACTGCTTTTGAAAACCTGTAAAAAAAACTCCTTAGTTTTATTTACCCTATAGTTTTAGGGAGAAATTATAGTGAACTATGAAGTATGTAAATAATCAAGATAAGGAAGACCTCATGATAGCAAAAATACAACTTTAAGAATGGATACTACATGTATTCAGTGCTTGCTAGAGAAATAGAAAATAAAACTAATCCACACTTAAAGAACTTTCTTATACCCCATTTTGGTCTTGTGAAGTTATAGCCCATGACAAAAATTAAAAATATTAAATGAAAGGAAAGCTGAGGAACTAGCAACATTCAACATGTGAACAAAGGAACTATTTGAAAATGGATATGATCTCTGGATCATGTAGAATTTCAAGGAAAAAAATAACAAAAAGCTGCTTCATATTCTTACCTTTGCTCTGTATTAAAGAGTGCAAAGATGTGTTTACTAGACATAAAACTCTTTTCCACATCCCGAACTTTCAGGTTGTCCAAAGGAAGCATGTACTTCTTTTCTTTTTCCTGTTATAAGAGGGAGGGAGAAATGGGGAGAGATGTTAATGGAAGAGCATGCCAATGACAACATATCACTGGTTGTTTGACACTTAATTACACTATCCTGATACCATCGGACACTATTTTGATACTAGCTACTGAGGAATATAAGTTATCTGAGACAAAAGTCTCCAGTGATTCTCAACACATGGGTTGGAAAAATGAGGGATGGGTATGGAGAGTGCCTGGGAAGGGCTCAGAGATGAAGAAAACACATGGTGCATGGTCTTCTATCCTTTCCCCTGATGTGTGTCCCTTAGATGTTTTTGAATGCTAGTTTGATATTAAGAATTTAGCCATCTGTTAATATTTAACAAAAATGTTCTGGTCCTAATTCAATGAGAAATGCCAGATGGGTTTCATTTCATGTTTTATTTGCAGCCTAAGCAGTTTTGATAGCCAGTGTTGGCAGGGGAGTGCAAGCCCAGGACCCCAGCGTGAAAATACTGCCCCCCGTAAAGAGGATAGGGCACAGAAAATACTTCCCTCCTTTGATCTAGACTAAAAATGTAGATCCTGAGGAAGAATTCCCCCATAAAACCCGTCAAAATTATGGAGCTCTTGTTTGGGAAACCCATTAGAAATAGACTGATAGGAATTAGAACAAGTTTTCCTTTAGAATGAACAAGTGTTAAAGAAAAATACAGATCCTGGAAAGGTGAGGGTTGCAAATACAACCATCCAAACTGGCAATCGTAAAGTGTATCAGATTCCAAAGAAGTACTGGATGCATTTGCTCTCAGGGCAACTTCATCCTATGTACAAATGCTTAACAACCAGTATAATAGGAGAGAGCCAAGTTATCAGCATAAGAAATCTAGTATATATCTATTCCAGGGGCATGCTAACATGGTGCTTGTTAAATAGTAATGCTCTAGATGAGGAAAAGTAGGAATGGATTCCAGAGGAGTAAAGCTTGGAGGCATAGCTGTAACTTTTAATATGCAGCTATTAATGCCTAGGGATAAAGTTCACACAATACAAATATGTTGGCAATAAGCTTAGCTGTTGCTAGAGCATAGAGACTGCTTCCTTGAGAATCTTGAGGCTAGCGGAGCTATTTTGTGCTCCTGAGCCAGCTTGTGGGTACCATATTGTGATGGGGGAGTATCACTGGCCTTGCTGTTTCTTACTCTTACTCAGAAAAAAAAAAAAAAAACAAAACAAAACCGGGCAGAGTATGTTAAACTAGCAAAAAGAGGGCTTATTACTCGACCACAAACATAAGGTTTGAAACAGATGATTAGAAAAGCTGAAAGAAGGTCAGTCCTTCAAGAACAAAATGGCTGTACTAGCAGACAACATCTTTCAAGAAAAGAAAACACAAAACAAAATGGGAGTAGAGGGAGCCTAGAGAAAGCATGAAAAGGCAAAGCGCTCCAGGGAGAGTCCAATATGTCCTACAAAAATCAGTGATGTATTCATAAATGCAAAAATTTGCTAAATAGCAAGATACATACATACCAAAAGTAAATGAGGTATCATAGTTGAATCCAACTTACTTAAAACACACACAAGTCAATCTATTTTAGGACAACCTTCTAAAAATGCCAGACTCTAGATTGAATGAAAACCTATCCAATACATAATCAAATGAAAATGCTTCAGACCCAGGGAACATTTTTTTATTGGATGTTTTTCAATGCCCTAAATTTAAGCAGCTGGATTTTTTAATGCACCATCCTATTCAATCTTTTGAAATGATGGATTTGCTTTTTAATGGGAAATCTGCAGTTCATTGTAAAGATGGAACACAATGTCCTTGGCTGGCTTTCTATAGAAGCAGGCTCCCTTTTGTACAGCATTCTTTAGCATATAGTGAAGACAAAAAAAATCCAGTTAAGTTTATGTCAGATATTAAGCCCACTGGAAACACACACACACACACACACACAGCATGGAAAATGCCCTCTTCATTTCCCATTTACTAAATGTCACTTATTAAAGGCTTTTGAGGACACATTGCTCCATTATTTCATAATCACAAATTTTGAGACTGAAAAAGAGAAGAAAAATTCTTCAGACTGATTTATTTAATTAAAGTTGTAAGTCAAGCAGAATTACACCAAGCAGCAGCAAATCTCAGCAATTAAACAAAGAATCATGGGCAGTTCTAAAGATTTTGGTGGTTTTAAGAAAGAATGACATCCTGCTAAAAGAAAAATACTACAAACAAAAGAGTCTTGAATCTGAAATAGGTAAAGTAAAACAAAAGGCAGAGCAGAGCAGGAAAAATGTAGAGAACTGCTACTTCCAAAATGCAGCATGTCTCAGCATCAGTTTAATTAATACATTTGCCAAATGATCTTTGTCAGTTCTATTAAACAACCTAATAATTGCTTCCAATATGGAACCCACAGACAAAAGGCAGCTATTAAGCATCACAGGCTAGGCAAACTGAAATACTAGGAGGTACATGGATGTTAAATATATACCAGGTTTCAAAGATTTTCTATGAAACAATAAAAGCAAACTATCTCATTAATATTTATGTTGGTTATATATTGAAATGATAATATTTTTAATGTCGGGGTAAAGTATTAGTAACCATAATTTCTCTCTTTTGTTACCCTATGGAAATAGTTGCTAGAGAATTGCAAATGTCATATGTGGCTTATGTTCAATTTCTTTACACAACAAAGAAAGGAATTTGTACAGATTTTCAAAAGCCTCAGAGTCAGCACCATTAGTGTAACGCCATCTTTTTCTTCATATTTAAATGTACAGCCTTCTTTTCCCAACACACAAGAGTAACCTGCATTACTTGCAGAAGGAGAGGTTTCTTTTAGTTCAAAAAGAGGAAACAAAAATGAAATGTTAGTCTTTCCCTACAGTCACTTTGCAAGAAGCAGACAAAATATAGGACAAAAGAAGGTATATCTGTGTGTGAAACAGACTGGACTAAGATGAAAGTTACTGAATATGGAGGAAAAGAGGAATCAAAGTGACAGGATATGGAGATTAGATGGTATACACAGTAGACATTCATTGATCTTGAAAAACTACACGTCAATGAATGACAAAGGTCCAATGAATGAATGATGCAGTACTTGACTGAGTACCATCAATGTGACTTGATTGCTGGAGAGAGCCTCATAGGATATAAGCAGAGGACTGAGTGGAGAAATAGCTCTTTTAATATGCAAAAGAGTGAGATGTCCTTTGATCCTTGTTAATTTATATAAAGGAAGTTTGATGACTTCAGATGGCTTTGATAACATATTTAATTATTTCACTTGTGTGTACCTTTCCTTATTAATAAGATAACAGAACTCTTCTAAGAGATTGAAAATTTGAAGGAGAGCTATCAGCCAGTCCTTTCTCAGCGCTGTATATTGTAATGCCTACCATAATACTTGTCACAGAAACATTCATACAACATACATTGTAAATGTTCAACTTGATTTGAGAATGTTTACTTCGCTAAGCCAGGTGTGGATTAAGATATTTGATTGTCACATATATGCGACACATACTACAATAGAAAAAAAACCCTATTTTAAAAAACCTTTTAAAGATACTATGTTATTTTCGCGCTGCAGTGAGAAAACACTTGACATAAACAATTCAAAAAAAGACATTGTTTTTTTTGGCTCATGGCTTCAGAGGTTCCTTCCATCATGACACAGAGCAAGATGGCAGGAAGCAGCCTCACCTATTCCACTCCGACTCACCATCTATCACATATTGCTGCCCATATTAGGCCAGAGCTTTCCTCTCGTATTGAATTCTATTTGAGAACACCCTCATGACCAATCCAAGAAGTATGCATCATTAATATCTTTGATGCTTCTTAATCCAACCAACCTGAATAGCAAATCAATATGTATATATGTAAATATTGTTAAATATGCACCAATAACACTATTTTAAATATATATATAGGGCCTGGAGAGTGGCCTAGTGGTAGAGTGCTTGCCCAGCATGCACAAAGTCCTGGGTTCAATTCCTTGGTACCACATATACAGAAAAAGTCGGAAGTCATGTTGTAGCTCAAGTGGCAGAGCACTAGATCTGAAAAAACCCAAGGACAGTGGCCAGGACCTAAGTTCAAGCCCAAGGACTGGCAAAAAAAAAAATTGGCTCTTTGTTAAAATTTTTCAGTGGTTTGCTCAAATGTTCTATAATATAATGACACTATTTCTCAGGCTAATGAATAGCAAGATTAGAAATAGGCCTCATGACACACTGATGAGGATACACTCAAATGTGGAGCAGAGTGGGGTTTGGTTAGAAAAGAGATTCCTAGTTTCTGATCACTTCTTTTTTTTTTTTTCCCAGTCCCGGGCTTAAGCTCAGGGCCTGAGGACTGTCCTTGGATTTTTCTCAAGGCTAGAACTCTGCCACTTGAGCCTCAGCACCACTTCTGGCTTTTTCTAAGTATGTGGTACCAAGGAATTGAACCCGGGTCTTCGTGCATGCTAGGCAAGCAGTCTACCACTAGGCCAAACTCCCGGCCCCATTTCTGATCACTTCTAAACTAATGTCATAATGATTGGTGTGTTGCTCTCTGGTACTGCACTTGCAGTATGGACCTCATTTGCCAGGTGCCTTTTCTCCCAAGGAGAAACTAGCATGCACACCGCACTGGGATGCACACCCCACTGGCAACGACCATGGCATTATCAAGGCTTGGCCTTACCAGTGATCTGTGTAGAGCACATGGGAGGTAGCACTGTGGCAGCCAAAGGACCAGTGGCTTGATGACTGTTCCACCAAAACTTGACCCAAAGACAGTCAGTGACCCACAGATTTGTCCAAGTTGAAGAGATTCCTCTTCCAGGAGCTGTAAGTGCTTTGCAAATGCTTAAAACTCATGAGATAACCTCAAGGCATTCAACTGTGAAAATTGGCTTGCTACACCAAAGATAATGATAATGACATTGATCAATATTTTTTCTCACCAAGTTTATTTTTCTCCCTTGAATCATGATAGTGAGACATTGGTTTTTCCACAAAGTTGTTATTTTTCACTTGAATCAGTGAGACTGAGTGAAAGCAGGAAAGCAAAGACATTACCCTAGATTCTAGGAAAGGATTTGGGCAGGGAGATATGTGATGGCCCCATGTGTTAATGCAAGCATTCTGTACTTGGAGTGACTGACACATAAGTTATGGAAAACATACGTATTCATTATGTTCCCTATTCCTATCCCATTTTTTAAGGCACTGTTACTTCTCAGAATAAATTCAAACTCTTCAACATGTCCACTGCAGCAGCTGTGGCATTCTGTTTCTTCAGGAAAACCAACAATGTTTTCAAATGAAACATTTTCGTTGTCTACACAGAACAGACTAGATTATACCTTCTTGCCTCTCTCTAAACTCTTTCCTCCATTGGCAGCATTTTTCCTAATTTATCACTCAACTTCTCTTTCCCTTAAAATCCTTGTAAAAGATTATCCCATTAAGTCTTCATTTATACTTTATACAAAAACAGTATAGATGACATGCTCCTGCCTTCTTTTCTCATCCCACTCCACTTACAGACTCATATTCTTGAATCAGAGGAGTCCATTAAAAATAGATTCTGACATGAAAGTCCAGTGCATTAAATAGCTTTAAAATTGATGTTCCTCTGGAAGTAAGCCTGGGGCTGTGAGCAAACCTGTCCAGTAGACTCGTCTTCTTACCTGGTAGTACCGCTAAGATATTGTCAAAAAAGCCATTTGGGGCCGGGAGTTTGGCCTAGTGGTTAAAGTGCTTGCCTAGCATGCATGAAGACCCGGGTTCGATTCCTCGGTACCACATACATAGAAAAAAGCCGGAAGTGGTGCTGAGGCTCAAGTGGTAGAGCTCTAGCCTTGAGAAAGTCCAAGGACAGTGCTCAGGCCCTGAGCTCAAGCCCAGGACTGGCAAAAAAAAAAGCCATTTGGCACTTGCATATAATCAAGTCTAGATATCTTGTCCATTGTTTGGTCCACATACTAACATTATTCTCCAGTGTTTCCTTAAGGCCCAGGACTCAGCCCTGATATTTATCTGTCACGAACTTGCTTTGCTTTTTTTCTTTATCTTTCCCCCACTAATTATAGCTCCATCTTGCTCTTCTAACTAAGCAGCCCTTGGAACCACAGGCACAATTCCCTGAACCATGCAGTTCAGCGGCTCTGTCATGCCCTACCTACATGACTGGCATTCAGATGCTCCTACCCAAGGTTTGCAAACATAGGCATTTGGTGTCTGTGAAGCATCAGAAGCTCTGGTGTTGCCAGGCCCAGCACTTGGACTCTTCCCTCCACTGCTGCTTCTAGAATTCCTCACACCCCAGTATGATCCTATGACATTACTAACATAATTTACTCTATATTATGTGAGACTTGTGTCTTATTTTCCAAACATACAAATGTGTCATCCAAGTGTGTGCCTGCTTTGTCTTTTCAACTACAAGATAAATTCATATGGACAGAAGCAAATCTGTTAGTACCATTACCCTTATGAGTGTTGATCATTGCATCAATTTTATGCTGTTACTCTGACTTTGCTACCAAGCCATAAGTTCAGGGGGTGGAAACCACTTCCACGTTAATGCTGGATGTTAATAGACAGTCAGGAAACACTTTCTGAAAGATCATATGAACAGCCCCTTCAAGAGTTGGCACAATGTTTTGCCTAGATTAGGGATGCAGAGATGATGACTGACTTGTAAAATAAAGCACCAATGCAAAAAGAGAGTCTTATAAAACATTGAGAATGCTACAATACTAGTTCCACATGCTGTTGAAAACTAAAATCTGGTGTTTATTGCTATTAAGAAGTTGCAACTATAGAGCTGTACAAGTATGAAACTCATAATATGAACCGCCCATCATTTAATTTGGATTTTAATCCCCTACTTTAATCAGAACTACATTATGAATGGTAAAGAACATCTGTGAACCAGCGGGTTGCTATTAAATGATATTTCCTTAGATTTTTCTCTCTGGTACTGAAGAAATTGCTCATGTTCAATGAACTCTCTAGATAAGCCCAAGGAAACTCCGTAGTGTCTAAGGCATTGGCCTTCTGGCCCTGGAATGGGACTATCATGGAATATTTCCACTAGGTTGGAGAACTGGTCACCCTGGCCATTTTCCCAAAAGGAAGATGTGCCAATTTTCTGGCTCCCACCCACTCTTTAAGTCTAGGTCAATGTCTATATTCTCTACAATGCTGTTTGACCATAACAGGGCTCCTTCCTCCATTGTCATGGCATTCTTGGGCAATATGTTTTGTTTTACTTTGCATAAATTGTCCTATATTTTCAGATCCATCTATTATCTTCAAAATGAGGCATTTCTCTACACCTAAGGTACTAAAAATATTCAAGCTTGAAAATGAAACAGACCAAGACGGGGGGGTGGGTAATGGGTACCAAGACATGTGAAAGGGTATCAATGTATGTGAATTAATGCACCTCCTATCTGGCAAATATCATGTAACTCTTTTATTAATTACAATAAAAATATTTTAAAAAAAGAAAATGAGAACAGAAAAACTTGTTTCTTCTTAAATTTTTATGCTTAGTCTGTATATTAATCCTTAAAGAATATTCAGTTGTAAGCATTTGTACAACGCACAAGACTAATAACAAGGAACATACCAAATAAAATATACTGAAAGGACTCAAGGCAAAGATTGTTAGATTGGTCACATAAAGACTTCACTTCACCTTCCCCAAAGCTCACTATCACAAAAATAAAAAGAAGACCAGGAGCTTTGGTCTAGTGGTAGAGTGCTTGCCTAGCATGCACAAAGACCTCGGTACCACATACATAGAAAAAGCTGGAAGTGGTGCTAGGGCTCTAGCCTGGAAAAAACCCAAGGATAGTGCTCAGACCCTGAGTTCAAGCCCCAAGACTGGCAAAAAATGTAAAAAGAATTTTTAAAAAAGATATTGATTCATGAGGAGGAAAACAATGAGAAAGGCAAATACAAAGGACAAGAGATCTTCAAAACTTTGGGAAAAAATGACAGACAAATATGCACCAAATAAAAGAAGAGTTATCCCTAAATATCTGAGAGGGAAGAAATAGAGGAGAAGCCACCCTATTTGGGTTCTATCCTTGAAGTACCTGGAATTTCTAAAATAGAATGTAGTTTTAGGGCTGAGGAAATGGCTCATCTAAAAGTCTTTATACAGCACTATCTGGATCCACTGTTAACACAGAGTCACTGCCTATGCCCACAGCATGCCATTTCCACCTCCAGCAGGACATAGAAACAAAATATACCACAGGTATATTTCAGGTTCAGAGGCACCAGGCTGGTTAGGAGCAAGAGGTGAGATTTCAAATAGAAATTAACCAGGCATTGGTGGCTCACACCTGTAATCCTAGCTATTCAGGAGGCTGAGATCCAAGGAGTGTGATTCAAATCCAACCCAGGCAGAAAAGTCCCTGTGAGACTCTTATTGCCAATTAACCACTCAACAATTGGAAGTGGCCCTGTGACTCAAGTGGTAGAGCACCAGCCTTGAATACAAAGAAGCTCAGGGACAGTGTCCAGGTTCTGAGTTCAAGTCCCACAACCAAAGAAAAGAAATAATTGAAAGTCTACATTCCTGCCCTGCCCCAGAAGGTCAGCAGCCACATGGATTTTTCTGTCTGCACACTAAGATAGTGGTCATTCTCTTAGAAAAGAAAAAAAAACCCATAGAACTAAAAATGTAATGAAAAAGCATCCAAATACTAAAAGTTGAATGGAAAAGTCAGCTTGCTTCCTGATAATCTTTTAGGCCTTGTATCCTGCAAGTTCCCCCACATGTGAAGTTTCTTAAGTGCCTAATATTACCGACTACATAGATCATATATGTCAAGACGATTAACTGAAGTGGATTCTGAGGTTGGGACCTCTCAACACTTACTCCCATCTCCCTGCAATGTTTGAGTTCCAGTCAAATCTTCCCTTTCTAATCTTGCTGTTCCAGCTAGGGAACCAAATGAGATAAGAATTTCAGCCAATCAGACAAGCTCATGCCAGACCATTCAGAATAAGAAGCATGAAAGCCCCCCAAGTGAAAGCTGGGCAAGGCGTACAGCACCTGCTTGTGTTGGCCTGGATGCTCGCAGAGGTGGTGTGGCTCTGGAGTCGGCAGCTAGAGCACCATCGTGGCTTCTGATGTGGCGCCGCTAGATTGGTGGGGGCAGAAAGAAGTTCCTTGGCAGCCTCGGTTCCGGAATTTACTTTCTGGAACTACTTCTGGAAACCCAAACTAGTTCTATATTTTTTTTCCTTCTCAATGCTTCTTGGAGTTATTTATCCCCCGTAATAAATGCTTTTCTACTGAAAGTAGCTAGAGAAGATTCCATTGTTGGCCATTAAAAAGTCTGAAATCATAGCAGTTACATCTAGTAAACTAGTGTTTTTAGGACTTAACCAAAGTGGGAAAGCAAAACAATAGAATTAGTAAGACTACAGAGATGAAATAAAATCTTCTGCAAAGCAAGTATCTTTTTGTGAGTGTGTATTATATGCTGTGTAGGGTTGCAATTCCTAAACTTTTCAAAGAAAGAATCTTGGATCAGGCTGGGGGCGGGGAGGGGGGAATTTACATACAAGCCAGGCTCATGTTTGTAATCCTGCTACTCGGATACTAACATCTCACTTCAAAAACAGCCCAGACAGGAAAGTTTGTGAGACTCCAATCTCCAATAAACTACCACCACCATCAACAACAACAAAAACCAAAATGGAGCTAATGGCTCAAGTGCTAGAGTGCTGGCCTTGAGCAAAAGCAGCTCAGGGTCAGTACCAAGGCTCTGAGTTCAAGACCCAGCACATAGAAAATTACACACAAAAAAATAACATATATGTGGAATCTAAAATTAAAAATTCTAGTATGCTAAAAGGGATGGCAAAAGTCACTTCACAAGAAACACAGTAAGGTAAAAGATGCGAATAAGACAGAAAGGAAAATTTCTAGTGGCAAGCCTGTGCATAAACCATTACAAACTACCTCTCCAGAGTTGTGCATTTCACGGGCTAAATTCCATTACGAGTAAGGTAAGTACCAAGATTTATTTGTGTTTTGTATCTTTTCAGCTAACTAGGAAGGAAAAGATTTACTCAGTGTCACACTATAGGCTAAAGGCACTTTAAATGGGCATATTTTAGAATCTTATCAGTGACATTTTTCTTATTGCTTTCTGTTATCCCAGACAAGGCAATTTATATTATTTTTTTAAAGAAGAAATTTTTAAATGTGGGATAGTAACTGAAAAGCTGGTGTGTGCTATGATACTTATTCCTACTATTAAAACACAAAGCTAAATATCCTTTAAATCTGACATATGTGGTTGCCCATTAAATTGCAAAGTGAATGGGGAAAAAAACAAACCACTGAATCTGCAATCGTGCTTACTCAGTAACAGCCTTAAAGTACTTATTAATCATTCAACATTCTATGCACATAGCCTTTTGGGTGCACTTATACTAAAGCAAAGTGTTAGTTTGGCCAAAGTATTCCATACATTTGTAAAAGTTTGACTGAAAGCACCCTGTTTACAAAACCAGTATGTTTCTGACTTCTCTGAGAAAATGGGGGTCAGGAAGGCATTGTACAAATAAAATTCTTTTGACAATTCCCAGAACTCGGTAGATGAATGATTTAAAATTCCCCCCATCATTGGTTACTGAGCACCAAACAAAACCCAAGGTTGATATTCCCTACCCCCTCCTGACCCCATCATCTCAGGGTGGAAACACTGAAATTGAGGGCAGTACTATAAGGAAAAATGGACTTGAGCCTTCAACCAAAATACCGATGTTTTTCTGAAGTATTTTGAGCTGTCTTTTTTCCTAAATGTTTCCATCTGCTAATATCAAAATAATTCAGTGAGGTGCACTGGGAGAGGGAAAAGCCATGGATGACCATGAGCTTGTCTCGCCTGTTCCACGAAGTGAAGAGTCTCAGGATGAAACAGGGGAACAGGGGCCTCCTGGCACCTTTTGAGACTCAGCCCTGGACTTCAGATAATTCTTGGCTGCAGTGCTACAAGCACAGCTGGTGGTCTGCAGCTCAAACAAGTCCCTGTGAAGAAACAGCTTGGACAAAGGAAAAGAGCTGCAATAGTCCCTCCATCAAACCTGTGACTCCGAGCCTGCCCACTGATTTCTGGAGCAAGGGTGAAATACACACACACACACACACACACACACACACACACACACACACACACACACACAACAGGATAGGAGAAAGGAAGCTGTGGAGGAAAGAAAGGAACCAAGGGAGGGAAATGAGAAGGTCCATCTGTGGAGAGGTCCTTCACTGGGCTACCCAGAGCCAGAAATGCTCTGCTTCCTATGCACGCTCAGGTGGCCCCATCCACCCTCAAGCTTTTCAGGGACAAGGACACTGGAATGAGACACATTCACGAGTATGTAGAGAGGAAATGGCACACGGACTGGCATTAATATACAGGGGCTCACATAGCCTCCAGCCAGTCACTTACTTAATATCTTTGTAAGCTGATAATTCATGTAACTTAGAGGGTCTGAGGATTCCATTCAATCAAGTAGAAAACTAGGCATTCAGGAAATCCTGAAAAAATGAAGCATTTCCTTAGAAGAAATTTCATTATCCCTCATCTTTGAACTCATAAACACAGTAAAGTACTCTCTCTTCAACATATTCACAAAAGTAAGCACTGATGCTTGTAAGCTATTGAACCAACAGGGGGAAATGGCGCTGTAATTACATAGCCAGTAGATGAACACACACGGAACATGAACAATAACGCCAGGAGGCATGATGGTTGAGGGCTTGAACCCAGGGCCTGGGCATTGTCCCTGAGTCTTTTGCTCAAGGCTAGCAGTCTATCACTTTAAGCCACAGCACCATTCAAAGTTTGTTAGTGGTGATTTAGAGATAAGATTCTCATGGGGACTTGTTTTTTGGATCGTGATCTTCAGATCTCAGCCTCCTGAGTAGCTAAGATTACAGGCGTGAGCCATGGGCACGGGGCTACGGTATGTTTTGTCATTCAAGATACAGATCCAGGAGAGTGGGACTTGTCCAGAGCCACAACAGAGGAGAGCGAGTGACTCTAGGCCGAGAGACACAGAGGTCCCTTCTGCTGTCTCCCACACTGGATTGTGTAGAAGAGACTAGGGAAGGTATCTGAGGATTAGCTCTGAAGGAAATATTAAAACAAGTACACTGTGATTTAAAAAGAAATCTACTTTCTTGATGAGGTACTCTTCAAGTTTAAAATGGGCAAGAATCTGTAAGCTAACCAGGAGTGATTAACTGGGAAAAAATATCTGTTCTTTTCTAAAACCTCTTCCATAGAGACAGCATTGCTTTTCTGCTGATTGCAAAGCAAGATAGCTAGGACAGTAATGATCTTCCTCTGCTATATCCTGAAAGGGGTCTTCTTTTCCTCCCTTTGTTCTGTATTGCCAGCCGCCTATAATACCGTGAGTGGAGTCGGTGTGCTTATCTCCAGGGCTACACAGATCCATGCATACACTCATAGGCACTTAATCTGCACTGCTATAGGATGCTATTAAAAATGTGACTTGTTACTCTTCTTATGCTTCTAGGCTTTGCTATATACATAATTATTGCTGTGATAAATTTATATCTCCTAAAAATTAATTGTTATTAATTATTTTTGCAAGATCATATGTGTATAGTTCATTTGGATGTTTTAGTCCCTCCATCTACCAAATTGGTCAAATCTGATATGGGGAAAAGTTTTCCTGAAGTTCCCCACACAAGTAACTGACTGGTGTAAGGATCTAAGGATGGGAGAAGCCCTCTGAGTCTTCAAGTCCACGTTGTAAAGAAAGCAAGTTCAAAGTAGTGTTTCTCCAACACAGCATCCTGTGGCCTCCTGTGTATTCTTGTGAGAGCTACAGTGAAATTTTGTGCTAGTGTTTAATAAAATTAGTGCCAGGGGCTGGGAGCCGGTGGATCATGCCTGTAATCCTAGCTACTCAGGAAGCTAGGATTGTGGCTCATCGCTCGCAGGAAAGTCCATGAGACTCTCATCTCCAATTAACCACCAGAAAACCAGAAGTGGTGCTGTGGCTCAAAGTGGTAGAGAACTAGCCTTGAGCTGAAGAGCTCAGGGACGGTACCCAGGCCCAGAGTTCAAACCTCATGACTGATAAAAAAATAAAATAATAATAAAAAAATTAGTGCAAGAAATTTTCAAAATTGTATTTGGGACCATGTTATATATTGAACACTGCTGTTCAATTTTAATGCCTGTGTTTGCATTTATGCCAAATAGTAGTCATTTATTTATAGTTCACTCATAAAATGGAATAGAGACAGACATCAATACATCAG
Organism: Megascapheus bottae; assembly: GCF_031878675.1. Taxonomy (NCBI): domain Eukaryota; kingdom Metazoa; phylum Chordata; class Mammalia; order Rodentia; family Geomyidae; genus Megascapheus; species Megascapheus bottae. Next base: position 27,032,869 of record NC_143518.1, read on the forward strand.
TTATGTCCTTTCCTCCAAGTGAAAATACAGTACTCTGATGAGTGGAAAGTACTGTGTACTAACACAAGAAAATTACAGAGAGACTAGAGAATAGAGTCACCCAGTCTAGGGAACCCCAGGCATTCTAATCTCAAAGGAACCTATGACTTGCACCCAGAACACATTTCTATCGATCAACAAATTCTGTGATGTAAAAGAACCTCCCATCTCACAGGATCATTGTCGAGCTGCTCAGGTTTCTCAGCAGTATCCTTCTGCTTGAATTGGAACTGTTGTTTTGGTTTGCATTTTTAATGTACCAACTTAGCATATAGTGTTTCTAGTTTTGAAGATCTGTAAAATAAATCAATTTTCTATTTTTACTTACTTAAGTAATAGGAATAAAAAATAATGGTTCAGTATTTCAAATTAATGCAGCTCTCATCTTTAATAGTGGGGTTATATCATATCCAAGGTAAGGAAATATTGTCTTAGGAAAAGCATAGTTGAAATTCTCCTAAAAGATCTGATGCATTCAAACTAGTAACAAACAAATGGCCTTGACTTATGAATGGGAGCAAAGTTTTCGGAATTTGCCCTCAGCAAGAACAGAAGGAATGGCGGATCTGGCTCTGAGAAGCTGGGAGGCCCTCAGCACCGAGCCAGACATGATGGGTCCCACAGGAGGCTGTGTTCCTGCTTGTGCTCCGATTTCACCATATGGAAAGCAGTGATAATAACACCTAACCTCCATCCTTAACTTGAAGAAAGAAAACAAATAAACCTAGCTTTATGGGAACAAAGAAGCACTAGTTGTAAAAGCATTTTCATCTTTTCAGGGGGAAAAGATACTGTTTAAAAAAGGGACTCTTGAAACCATCTCAATGGTATTTGTCTAATTCATACTGACATGTGTAATTGAAGCTGTGTTTCATTTTTTGCTGCAAATTATCTGCTTCCTTTAAGAAGCTAGGTTGGTAAAATCCTAAGTTAACTTGTGGCTTGAAAATAAAGCCATGGAAGAATTAGAGATACTGGGGTTTAATATGCAACAGAGTTGGTCCCTCTATGAAAGAAAGAATAAGGGAAGCAGAGGAAGAGAAGGGGAAACTCTGGCCAAAAAAAATGTAGTGCTGAGTTAAGAAAAGATGCATCATCTTCACAAATCATCAAGAAGCTAAATGACCAAGAACATCGGGGATGTAAGGTACTATCCATGTTCACATCAGACTTCCAATGACACAGGAAAAGGCTAGCACACACAGGACAGAGCAACCATAATCTAAGGCAGCCCAAATGACAGGAACAATACAGTGTCTACTTTTGTTCCACTTTAGAAAGTATGCCTATGTTCTTTTTTTCTTCCTCCTTTCCTGCCCCTATCTCATCTTCTTCTATCTCCTCTTCTTTCTCTCACTTGTAGCTTAAATATTTAATAGAGGTTTCAAAATTAAATGTAGCCAGTTTTTACTGAATACTCAGAATAATCACAGTACGAAAATCCTAATCATTATATCATATGGTAGATTTCATATTGTGTTTATTTTGGAATATATATGTTAGAAAGTAATAGCATGTATTTGAAATAAAACTAAGTTAGAATTGTATTACCTTCTTAGAAGTCTCATTTTCCCCCAAAACTCCCAGTTCTTCAACTACAGTGGAAATGTTGCAATACATTACTTGATAGGTTCACCTAGAACATATTCTTTGGCAAGAGATTCAGTGTGTCTCACTTAAAAAGATAAACCTGGCTGTTTCCCACCAAATAGAAGAGCAAGTACTTCTTGCTAAGATCATAATTAAGAATGATTTAGGTGTTAGGATGGGTTTTGAATGGAGCAGTAGTTGACAAACTTCAGTCCTGAAGATTATGTCTAGACATGGCTTATGTTTGTATGGCCCCAACAGCTAAGAGTTGTTTTTATCTTCTTAACAGATTATATATAGAAAGTGCAGGAGGAAGAAAAAAAGTAGTGAAGAATTGGAGAAAGAGAAGAGGAAGCAGTGGCAGGAAGATAAAGAGTAGAAGAAAATGAAAGAAGACAAGAAAAGAAAGAAAAAGGAAAAAGGAACAAGGGAAGGAAGAGAAGAGGAGACATGAATTGAAGAAGGAGAAAGAGCATGCCAAGGAGAAAAAAAATGTATATGGTCTCTAAAACCTAAAATGCTATCTGTCCCTTAGAGTAAAAGCTGACAGTCTCTGATGTGGAATCAGAAAAAGGGAAAGGCAGGAAGGAAAGCTCCTATATATTTGCTTAAGTCACTGACAGATGGTATGGCCTCTTCCTCATCCGAGCCAAACACACTTTCTCAGCATTGTTGTACTCAATTTACTGCATACTTATTTACTTATTTATCAAGATGACTTCTGGGAAGTATTTTTTTTTTACCAAAGTAGCTCCTGTTTTCTCTTGATACTCTTTGCATCCAATTATGTATAAGACAAATAATCCATGACTACTGAATAGCATCAACTTATTCATGAGCAAAAATTATTATATTTTTGAGACTTTATAAATTTTGTACCGTATCTGCTCCTCACTACAACCAGATATGCTGATATTATAGTAAGTCTCAATTATAAATTGCCATTTCAAGAAAATGTGTTTTATGTTGATATTCTTGTATATAAAACTACATGTGAGCATCTTGTTTTGTCTCACATGAACTAAAATTCATATTTTTGAGACAGTAATTAGAAAAAGACTGACAATATAAAAATAAAGATTATGAGAGACAGAAAATCAGGGACTTGAATTGATTCTAGAGCAGCTGAGTGATAGGAATGGGGCAGGGGAGAAAAATAAAAGTATCATAAAGTAGACTTCTGTGGCTTCAAGTAATAGAGTGTATTACACCAAGATGAAGAAGACTGTAGAACTAGTAGATTGGGTTCTATTTGAGAAAGTTAAGAAAGTTTGGGGGTGATGCAGCAGTGATACTAGAAACTATGTTGAGAATTAACTATATAACTTGTTGGGGAGGGGTCAGGAGGGAAAGACTGGGAGAAAAACGAGGGAAGAAGTATAAAGAAGATACATTTTTTAAAAAAGAAAGTTTTATGGGAATATCTATACATATGTATTTATATTTATATGTACCCACACTCATGTATACATACATACATACATACACACATACATACATACATACATACATACATACATACATACATACATACATACATACATGTTGGCTCCACATATAGAATTTGGAGTTGAAGATATAATTGTGACTTCATACAATGATATTTAGGAGCAAAGGATTACATGAGTTCAGAAAATGTATGTGTGAGACAGAAGAGAAAGTCTAGGCTATTCTAATAATTAAAGGTGCAAGTAAAGAGGGAAAACTAGGGAGAAAAAGATACAGTAGAGAGAGAACAACCAGGAATATGTTTCAGGGATCAAGAAGAAACTGAGTTATCAAAGAAAAAAGACATTCACTACATTTGAGAAATGTAGTAAGATGTGGATCAAAAATAACTACCGTATGTGTCAATATACAGGAAACTTATAGCCAATCAGAAGTCACCTTTTGGTGAGGGGTGGGAACAGAAGCCTACTGGAGCAGTCTGGATGGGGTTAAAGACAAGGGCAAGAGACATGCCCTGTGGAAACTTTAACTGTCAACCTGGAATAATAAAAATGACACTACATATAAGAAAGAACGTTCACTTAATGGAACAGTCTAGCTTTTTCAAAACCCTTCTATCCCTCTTCTTCATCCTTTTTTTCAAATAGCCTTTGTCCTATATTGAAGTAGATAAAGAGTGGTCAAACACGATACTTCCTTAAAGCCAATAGAGCACCAGAATTCCTCTCAAAGCAATCAGTCCTGAAACAATGCCCAAACTTACAAAATACAGCTATGTTCTGGCATGAAGGAAAGAAGCCATAGCTCTAGTGAGCAGTAGTCTAGTTTATACTGGGTGCATCATGAAGAGCTACTGGGTGAGGAAGAGAGGGAGATGCCAGTGGCACTTCCCAGTAGCGTTATCATATCCATGGTTTCATCCAGTGGAATAAACTCTTCTTTGGTACGTGTCCTGAATAGTAGCTTTGTTTGAACAAAACTGTCTGTACAAATAGTCCTCACTCATTCTCACATGGACAGAACACAAGAGTTCTCTGATCACAGACCAACCAACAAACTCCACAACATGGTACTCTGATCACCAGTTTCAGGTTAAGCAAAAAGTAAGAATTTAACTTCTGTGAAAGAATTACATCAACAGCAAACCCTTCAACAACACTGGAGAGAGAGCTTTGAGCACGGGCAAAAGCAAAGCAAAAGAGTTCATATGCACAATCATTAACTTAGATAAGAAGCATCAGCAGAAGATGGGAAGGGTGGGGCCTATGCAGAGAGGAATCAGCACAGCTCCAGCTGCAAGAGAAGCAGCACATTCTCCTCACCAGAGTCTTAGTGTGAAGAAACTGCTAGTTCTAGGATCCCAACATTGTGTGTATGCATTAATACAATCCATTTTATTGTAATATGCATACACAAATTGGTTAAGTATGCAGGCTTGTTTTGGTTCTAGGGATTAAACTGAGGCCTTGCACCTGCTAGGTACATGCTCTACCACTGAGTTATATCAAAACCCACGATAAAGTTATTCCATACCATGAACTCAATTATTCTCCCCTAAAACTTTAAAAAATCTTTAAGTAGTTGTTAAAAAATCTTTAAGTAGTTGTAAAAAGAACTTCAGCACGTTAATTTATGATTACCTCTAAAACTTTTAGTGATCACCTGAGATTTTAAATTCCAAAACTGGCTGTTGGAGTTAGAATCTATTGACACATTTCCATAGACAGTGGGGAAAAAAAAGAGTTAAATGAAGAGTTATAGCTCACACCTATAATCTTAGCCACTCAAGAGTCTAAGATCTAGAGGATCATGGCTCAAAACCAGGCCATGAGACCTCCTCTTCAAAATAACCAGTAAAAGTTGGTCTATGCCTCAAGTGGTAGAGCACTAGCTAAGAAAGCAAACCAAGGAACTGTGAGGCTCTGAGTTCTGAGGTATCAGAAACTAGAAGCCCTACTTTACCTGGATTTACTTCTGAGTGTTCATGTGCCTCCTATGATCTGGGATAAGAATATGTGCAAATAATCACTAATGGTGATACAGATAAATACACATCCATCTGCTACTTAATTGCCATTTGGTTGTGAATTCTTTATTAGATTTCAGTTTAGCACATATGTTTCAGTTGTCTGTTTTCATATCTGCATCACCTACTAAATAATAAGATACTCAAGAGAGAGAAATATTTCTAATTGTAGATATCTGAACATAATAGGTCTCTGGAATAGGAATATGCCATAATAGGAATCTGGCATAATAGTTGTTTGAGTTAAGAGGGGTTTTAGTTGTTTTGTTTTTAAATCTTCAGGGAGTCTGAATACACCATGATTATCCAGATATGTTTCTTCATCTTTGGTAAGATTGGAAAATACTAAAAGTCAACATCATTGAATAATATATTGCAAAGTCTTTACCAAACTGGGTTCCATGGAAGCTGCATGTGGACAAATAGGATGTTATTTAGGCTTTATTATTACAGGATTCTGAGCTACAGCTTGTACGGAGCTGCTTGGAAAGCATATCCTCCATACTGGAAAGTGACAAAGGAAGTTTCTGGCAGCAATTTTTGATGTAATTTAAAAACTTCATTAGACACAGCTCATGGGATTTTTCTCAAGTCAGTAATTAAGGGGATGAAGGATATTTACTAGGAAATACCCAGAAATGAACTCATCAACAGTAATGCTCACCTGTGAAAATTCATAAAAATCATTCTGAGACACAAGCAATCAAACACCCCCCCACACACAAACTTGCCTTGTAAGTAATTTGTGTGTGTATATGTGTATATGGTTCAGTTGTTTTGAAACTTTTATTTCTCTAAGTTCCCTATGAAAACTAGGATGAAACAGGGTCCTTAAATTATCTGATGATATGCCTCTAACATGGTAATGCATTTTATATAAAAATATATATATATCTTATCTCCAATTAACCACCAGAAAACCAGAAGTGGCACTGTGGCTCAAGTGGTAGAGCACTAGCCTTGTGTACAGCGTCCAGGCCAGAGTTCAAGTTCCATGAATGATAGATAGATAGATAGATAGATAGATAGATAGATAGATAGATAGATAGATAGAGGTAGATAGAGATAGATGAATATATACATATACATATACATACATATATTTGTGTATATATATGTGTATATATATATATATATGGTAACACAATAGGAGATCTACTATAGATTTAGGCCAGAAAAATATGGCCTTTTGGTTGGTAATAGAAGCTAGACAAGAAGTTTAGAGACAGTATCTAAATACTTGAGTAAGTTCAGAAGGCTCACATGTACTGTCAATGAAACAAAGATAGATGATATCTAGGCATCTAGAAGGAGCCATAACCAAAGAGAGTAGCAGGAAGCAATGGGAGAACATTGAATTACACAGCAAGTAATCCAGTCAGGGTTCTGGCTCTCCCGAGGGCCAGTCTGGTGATTCTGGCTATATCTTGTGCTCTCTTGGAACCTGCTTGTTGCCATAAGACATGAGAGTGGAATTCAGGCTCTTGGTTTCAAGTTGTGATCATCAGTGTCTCAGTGTTTCTCTGTATGCTGTAACATGGCCACTGTGAGGATGGGAGCCTAAGGCAAGAAGGCTGGTCCCTGGGTTCCCACCCAACTCTATCTGAAACAACCTCTCTGTTATTTATTTTATAAAATGGGATTTCATAGAAGCATTTGATTAAATAAAGGGTTCTAATGCTTCCAAACAAACACGAAGAGAAAAAAAAAGTCTGAAAACCTCAAACTGAACTATGTCTAAGATTACCTTACAGCTTTAAGTTCTTGTTTTGAAATTAATCTATGGCTCAAAATGTATGTGAGTAAGCAATGAAAATGCAGTTTGCCCTGAAGAGAATTTCCAAGTCACTGAACATCAATTATGAAGAGTCTCGGTTGCTAACATGTGGCAAGATGATTATTTATTATATATTTTTGGTTGTTTCCCTTGGGTTAATTTTACCATCTGCCTCATCTTCATCAAAACATTAATTCAGCTTAATCCTCCTTCTTCCTCTCTTGTGGTAAAGAGACCTGGTTGAGTTTGGAGCTAAATAAGGACAGCTATTCTTTCCTATGTGAGGTGGTTTCCATTTATTATGGATTTCTGAAACATTAAAATGAATTCAGTGATTTAGCCCTTTCTGAGATCCCAAATGGAAAAACCTGATTAAAATCAAATGCATTAAATATAGTGAAATTTTTGCCATAAGCAAGGATCCTGCAAAGTGTTGTCTGTTGCATGAAACGTGGCAAGACTTTGTTCATAAAATGTCTCCTCTCCAGCAAGAAGCAAAGTTAAGTCTTTATTGGTGCAAAAGACAGATGGACATCACTGACCTGAAGGGAGGCCAGAAGAATCCTTCAAGTTGGGGCAGGTATTGGTAATCAATGCAGTTCAGATTTCATTCACTGAGCAACAAAGCAATTGGGGAACATGCATGCCTCATGAATGGAACACTGACGTTAAGGTATTAGGTAAATAGAAGACAGCACAGCTGGAAAGCTGAAGTGCTGGCTGCTCTGATGGTTCAGATAAAAAGTAATGAAATGGCCTGATGTCTGTGGGGATTAATGAGGAAGTGATGGATGAAAACTATACTACCAGTTGGAAGTCATTCCAACAACAGAGAGAACAGGCAGAAGTCTACAGCAGAGCAGAGAGGAAGCTGCTAGCGTAATCAAGGAAGAAGCCAAAGGTAACTTGGTCTAAGAGGGTTGGAGAATAAGAGGAAAAAACTGCATGTGAAAGGCTATACAGAAGCCCATACTAGTTGTGTGGTATTGAGTGGTAGTGACACTGTTCTTTAAGATAGGAAATGACAGATGAAGAGTCCTGCACTCGGAGGGAACCATGTACTTCATCTGGGTTCATTTGAATCTGAGATATTCAAGAGGAGACGTAGTTATGGGGAAAAAGAGTTTTGAAGATGTAATCTTCTGAGAGGAAAATCAGATTGTAATGAATGCAAAGAACTAATGGGTAAAAGTTTTAGTGTCTGTATGATTTTTGCACACTAAAAATAGGGTTACAATGGACCCTGAAGCTGTATCTAAAGAAGGGCTGCAATCTAAGTGAGACAAGTTGATTAGTTTTGCTTATAATTAGAAGAAGAAATTGATACTTAATACAAAAGAACAAGGAATGTAAACAAACCTTTTCCCTAGATTTTGTTTGCACACTAGTTTTCAATGAATGAGTGAGTTATATCTCTTCTGGAATTTTCTCTTCACATGTTTGAATGTTTAGTACTCTGTTAATGTTCTATTTAGTTCAAGTGGTTGTATGTTGGTTCTTTGGCGCCATCGTCAATAATAAAATTCAACAAAACAAACCCCTAAATATGGTGTTGCTTTTCTCTTGCTAAACACATCTGATTCTCAGCCCAAACCAAGATCGCAATTCCTTCTTATGTGGGAGACAAGTGCAAGTGACTGCCCACCACCATCAGTGACCTCACTCACCAGACTCCTGTCCTCTTCCTAACCTTCTCTGCTTACTCCTGTCTCCTTGCTCTTCTCTGTCTTGTAGGCACTGCCCTTGACATATATCTTAATTCCTTCACCAACTTCTTGTTATAGTCTTCATTCCCATGGGCAAAGGCTGTTTAAGCAATATCCCAAGTGATTTTTAAGGTTAGGAAAATCCAAAAAAAAAATTTAAGTAGGTGGGGCTTCTTTAAACAAACAAACAAAAAAGTAAGATCTTATAAGCCACATGCGGTGGCACATGCCTGTAGTAACCCCAGCTATACGGAGGCACAGGTAACAAGATGAAAGTCTAAAGCTAACTTAGGATAAAAGCATGAGATCTCATCTGGAAAATAACTAAAACAAACAAACAAAAAAAGACTGGAGGCATGTCAAGTTCAAAACCCCAGTACTAGAAAAAAGATAATTAAATTTCTGACTTTTCTAGTTTATTCATTCCCACTTCAATAACATACTCACAGTCAGCCACGACTCCCTCAGCCGCTTGATGATTAAAAATTAAACATACCTGGGTACCAGTAACTAACAGCTATAATCCTATTCAGGAGGCTGAGATCTGAGGATCATGGTTCAAAGCCAGGCAGAGCATTCAATGAGACTCTTATCTCTAATTAACCTCAGAAAACTGAAAGTGACACTGTTGTTCAAGTGATGGAGCGATAGCTCTGAGATGAAGAGCTTAGGAACAGTGCCCAGGCCTAGAGTTCAAGCCCCACAACTGACCAAAAAATAAATAAAACAAAACACAACAGAAAAGAAAAGAAGACTTAAGCATCAGTATGGGGTCCTACTATGTGATAAGGTCTATTTCACACATTGAAAAAAACCTATAAAGCTTCTGCCTTAGTTTACTTTCTAATAGTAGATATGTGTAATAAGTAAATACATTATTATTTTACAATATTAGAATCAAAAATGTATGAAATGGAGTATGTGAATTAAAGGCAATCTTAGAGAAGTGGTATGTATCTGAATGTGTGTGTGCATACACAAGACAAATAGAGAAGAACAAAGGTTTCACAAGGGCTGGGAGTTTGGCCTAGTGGTAGAGTGCTTGCCTAGCATGCACCAAGACCCAGATTTGATTTCTCAGTATCACATATATAGAAAAAGCTAGAACTGGTGCTGTGGCTTAAGTGGTAGAGCTCTAGCCTTGAGAAAGCCCAAGGACAGTGCTCAGGCCCTGAGTTTAAGCCCCAGGACTGGCAGAAGAAAAGAAAAAGGTCTCACAAGGTAACTACTGACTTAAAGACAAAGAGAGGAGCAGTGTGGGTATCTGAAAGAAAAACATTACTAGATGCAGAAGTCATAGTCAGTGTTTAACTAGGGTTGGCAGACTGAGTAGATAAACATGTAGGAGTTTTTTACCCCAAGGAAATTTCTACTCTTAGAGCATCCCTTCCCTTTTATTACCACATGCTCTTCCCAGTTCTTAACCTGCCTGTAGCATCAAGAACTTTTATTACTGATAAGATCTAAGATTTTTCTTTACAGATAAAGAAACTGACCACCAAAGAAGGCATATAACTTGAAGTCACAGTGCTAACTTCAGGTCATTTTGAACTGTATGCATAGCTCTTTCTTCTGACTCTAGTCTCAAGTTATTTTGGTTAAGAAAATCTTTTGCTATAATCCTAGCTATTCAGAAATCTAAGAGCAGAATGATCATGATTCAAGGCTAGTCTGAGAAGCAAAGTTCATGAGATTCTATATCAGCTGGGTGCTGATAGCTCATGAATGCAATCTTACTCAGGAGGCTGAAATCTGTGGGTCACAGTTTGAAGCCAACTTGGATAGGAAAGTCTGTGAGATTCGTATCTCTATCAGCCATCAAAAAGCTGGAAGTAGAGCTATAACTCAAGAGCAGTGCCTTTGAGCAAAAAAGCCTAGGGGCAGTACCCAGGCCCTGAGTTAAAGCCCCAGGACCAGCATACTTGTGCACACACACACACACACACACACACACACACACACACACACAGCAAACAGTACTATAGGTATGATCCAAGTGATAGAGTGCCAGTCTAGCAAATTCAAGGCCTTGAGTTCAAATCCCAGTACTGCCACAAAAAAGAAAATTTTTTACATATAGATCAGAAACCTAACTGGCTACTGTCTTATGTAAATGGTTCCTTATACTTGGGTATAATAATGTAAACAATTCCCACCACAATCATTTTGGGTGTGAACACTGCCACTACTTCCACTGTGTTTAAAAGAAAAATTGAGTTGAGTCACACAGTAGAAAACAAATGAAATGAAACACACCATGATCCATTTGCTTTTTGCATGGCCCAAACTCTTCCTGAACCTCAGTCCTTTCAGCTAAGTCATCACAATATTTTCAACAGCCTACTGATTCTCAGACGGAACCCTCTGTGCATCTCACCACGGAATGTTTAATTTTCTTACTCTCAGTGGTACTGCATTGCTAACACACAAAGGAAGCACTCATTATTCACATGAACCAATGGGATCTCCACTTGCCCACTGCTTGACATGGACTCCTTCGGTACAATGTCTCCTTACAGTTCAGATCCACACTCCACCTGGTCCTTCCATCTAGTCTCACTTTGACACGGGGCTTTCTTTCCCATCCTATTTGGTAACACGATTCCTGTTTCCTCTACCATTTAATCTTCCCCGAGAAACACTGCTGTTCCTGACATCTGTTGCTTTCCCATCTGCCTTCATGAGCTAAGATAAAGAAAGTTTTCCAGAAATCCTAAGCTCATCTGTCAACTCACTACCCCCGCCACCTGTCAGAGGACTAACTGCCCCTCCCAGGTGTGCTCTTAACCTGATACCAAAGCATTCATTGTTGAGTTCTTTTTCAAGAGTTTTTCTCCACCCTAACTTACTGCATTTATTCACATTGTATTTGGTCAGTCCCCACTGAACTAGTTTTGCATAAGGTTCCTATGCCATATCTGTTCTATCAAATGCCTGATAGTTCCAGAAATTTCTGTGTTGTCCTAAAACTCAAAAGTTCAATGTATAACCCAGAAGTCTGATGAGATGCTTCAGCTGTTGCAGCTGCTGAGATGGGTACAGGAGAGACAAATGATGTCACCGTGTTGGTGCATGCCCTTAAAATATTGAGGTTAGATTAGAACAAGGAATTCCAGTTGCAGGCTCTACTTGAAGACTGTCTGTGAACTTAGCACACCCTCCTTTAGGATCCTGGTCAGATGAGTCATATTTACTTACTCCATACATTTTATTTATAATGTAGAAAAGGTTAACTTTTAACTATGTTTCTTTAAAATAATGCCTGCTCATGTATATTTTCTCATAGTCATCCATATTTAGAGTTATATGAAAATTTAATGTTACCTCTACTCTCCAAACTCATGGCTGAAGCAAATTTCTAAATATGCATCCAATTACAGGGGGAAAATATCTAGATGGGAAATTTAGATTATCTTGACCTTGAAATTAGAGCATATGTAAAAATACAGATACAGCCAACAAATTTTTTTACATCTTTGTGTAGTTAGGCCTTGGGATTCAAAAGATTTATAAGCTGGGTGCCGGTGGCTCATGCCTATAATTCTTCTACTCAGGATGCTGAGATCTGAGAACTGAGATTCAAACCAGCTTGGGCAGGAAAGTCTATGAGACTCTTATCTCCAGTTAACCAGTCAGAAAAAGCTGGAAGTGGCGCTGTGGTTCAAGTGGCAGAAGAATAGCCTTGATCAGAGAGAGTCTCAGGGACAGAGCCCAGGCCCTGAATTCAATCCCCGGGACCAGCAAAAAATATGTACCCACACAATATAGATAGGCAAGATAAAAGGAAAGGAAAAAGGGGAAAGGAAAGGGAAGGAAAAATATATGTGAACTCTTACTCTCACCCCATTCTTCTCTATATTTACTCTAAAAAAGATCTGGTGATCATGAAGCTAAAAAGAATTTGACATTTGGCCAATTCCATTCATATTAACAAATATTAGAAGGAATCAATGGGATTTTTTTTCTAATTTGGCCTTGAGTTCCTCTGGGTAACATTTTGAATTAAGAAACCAATAAGTAGTTTAGGGATTCAGATGAAGTCTCAGTGAAGAGAAGCTTGTATCTGTCTGACTTTCTATCCAGAATAAATGAGGAAAGCCAGGTTTCCTGGCTTTTGCTTTTTTAACACAGACATGGGGAGTTTTGTCTGGGATAAGTGGATCATTGCCTATAGTTAATGCTTCATGTAATCACCACTGAAACATGTCATGTTAGAGATAAAGTCACTGATAAGTTAACGTATTTCAATTTTATACAAGTTTCTCTAAACATTTTAAGGGATAAATTGTATAAGTCACATATGACATTCCATTGGTAATTTTCTACCTCAGAATGGACAAGCCATTCTGGAATATGATTTTCTGATAGGCTAAGAAACAATCTTGGAAGCAGTCATGAATTCTACACTTATTTTATAACTAACTGCCTATATTTTTTCAGTTTTACTTAAGTTGTCTTAGGATTATGAGTTCACTGACAGGGTTTGGAAAGTAAATGTCTGCAGGTTTATGCTCCCTCTGACCCTGTCCCTCCCTTTGTTCCTAAAAAAAAAAAAGAGCACTGGATATAAATCATCCATTGGCTCAGAAGGTATTATAGAGAAAACAGCTCAAGGTTTTAATCATGAGCTATTTTGGTAATGCTGGTACAAGTTAGAAAGTGGGCCACAGGCATGAATCTTCCACAGTGACTCTCCAGCTACATTTCCAATGAGGCAGTCACTTGGCTCAGTCTTGAAAGCAGTTACAGTGATTAACTTAGTCCCAGTTCACAGAAGGAAGCCAAGCACTGAGTCCAACTATTAGACATACACAATTTGAGAGAAATTTACAGTTTTACCCTACTTTGAAATGTTGCATTGTTTTTGCTGTGACTCTATATGATTTAGTTTTATTTAATCCATTCTTTAATCTTCCAGATTTTGCTAAGATAATTAAGTACTCCTGATTTTCGACTATTGGACTGCTCCTTAACAGAAAACATTCATGCTTAATAAAGACTAGTACACAAAAACATCTGAGTTGATGTCCTTCTGTTTGGACTCATGAACATGTAGAATTCACTCTTTTCCCAGGGAGAATTCCTCCTTTGATACACAAAGAAAACTGTGAAGATGAACTCTACAGCGGGTACATGTATTACTTTTACCCTGTTTATGCAATACTGGGGTTTGAACTCAAGGACTCATGCCTATAGCCCTGTTTTTCCTCTGATCATTACTGATATAGGGTCTTGCTTCCAATCTGGGTATTCACCTGAGCCATGATATACTTACTTGAGGCTTCCTGCTGAGATTACAGGCACATACCACTATTCCCAGCTTCTTCCACTGAGATGAAATCTCAGACTTTTCTGCCTACACCAGTCTGGAACCATGATTCTTCAAGCCTCAAGCATGACATATAGCTTGGGATGTCAGGTGTCTGCCACGGTGGCTAGCTTTCAACTGGGAAGAAGTATCACAAACTTTTTTACCAGAGCTGGTCTTGAATCAAAATCCTCATCATCTCAAGCTTTCACAGAGCTAGAATTACAAGCATGTGCCTGATTTATACCTGTGACCAAGAATTTAGGCTTGAGCTCCGAAGAGAAGTCATCAGATGCAACTTTCCAGAGAGCATTGTTATTTTATTTGTTCTAAAGGTCAAAAAAGTTCAAGTTTCTATTAAAAAATTACAATAGATGAAATTTCTGGCCAATAGTAGGATGTGTGTGAGTGTGTGTGTCTTAGCATATTGTATATGTGTATGTATTATTGCAGTAAGAATCAATAATGAACAATTTCAATAATGGATCTTTAATAGGTAAGGACAATTATTTGGATGCCTTATATCATAAATCTCCTTCTGTGTTTTCTTCCTACTTGATCTTTTCTCTGGCCAAAAGGCTTTCCCCTAGCATCTGGAAAAGCAAAGGAAGAAAAATCTAATTTCAAGTGCATTGATTTTAGGCATTCTCTCGTTGTTGCTGAAAAAAATACCTTATTTTAAAACAATCAGTATTAATGTATTTGGAGATCTCTCTGTATCTATTCTGTTATTCATTTGCTTTGTAATTTACAACCCACCTTCTTCCTAACTTTTTGCTTCTCTTTTCAGGAGACTAATGGCAGTGTACAATAACCAATGATTCCAAAATTCTGAAATGCTCTGAGCTTATTACAGACATATTTAGCTATGTCCACCAAAGCTTTAATCATAGATATGTGATGACTGTATTCAAATTCATTCTGTATATAGGAGGAATTGTAAGATATGCGGATAGGCATATATGTAAGTATATATTACTATATAGTTGATTACAAAAATAATATACTTGATTAGAAAAATATTCTTTGAGATATTCTTAAGAGTAACTCCCTAATAACTTCAGCTTTAGAATGATTTCTCAAGCAGTTACACAGTAGGAAGGATCCAGCATCCAAAAGAACTTTCCACTTAAAGGGAAAGAACTGAATATGCTTTGTGGTGAAGACTTTGCTCATACCAAACAAGGATAGTTGTTCTTGTTAAGCCTTAATTTTGTTGCTGCTGTTTAAAGCTTGCAAAATAATTTGTCTAGGTATTTGATTTTTTTTGATGCCTACATGCTGTCATTAACAATGGCTGTATAAATATTTTTAATATTTTATTTAAGTAGTCAAAAATGTTTTCATGTAAGCAGCACAAAGATCAAGACCAAAATAACACAGGAATGCCACATAGCTCCTTCTGGTGCCCTTAGGAACAATTTCTATATGGCTGCTTCTGACGGTATTCAGGGAAGACTGGCCTACTGCTTCTACTTCTGGCCTGCAAGTATACATGATTAAGACAGGTTCTGGAGTAAAGGCTGTTCTCTTGTCACTTAGGGGGAGCTGAATAGAAGAGACAACCTGTACTGGAAAGAAAGACCATTCGACCAGAATGGCTTCAAACTCACATTTTCTTCCTCTAAGTAGCTCTTTGACCTTGGGCAACTTATCTAACTTTTCTAAACCTTTCATAAATTTCCTTAACCTATGAAAAAAGATGGCTAACTAAGTGGTCTTTAATACTGAAATGTCACAGTTGCAAATGGGAGAGGATATTGGGACATAAGGTGTGGAAAGAGCATGTTAGAAGGCCAGTCAGTCCTCTAGAACTGATTTAATCAAGAGACACCTACCATTTATCTCTCTTGGTTCTGCTTTATAGTCTAGTGCTCAGTATGCATTACAATTATCAAATCATTCTTACTAATGAAAAAAATATCAACTTTGGATGCCAAAGAAATAATTAATAAGGTCATATGTGTGTTTTTGTCTTCTTTTGAGACCCTTGGGGGTAATTTAAAGTAGAAGGCTTAGATTCCTTAAATGGCATGCTATGTTGTCTAATGCAAATCTCTGTACCATACTGTGAGAATTTTTACCACATATACATATAATATATGAAATGCGCAGGAAATGTGATGCTCATGTACTGTGAGATAATTTTTGTGGGACGCTTCATTCAAAGATAAAGAATAGGTTAATTTTCTGCAAAGCCATTTTCTACCACATGAAATATATCCAAGGACCATAGAAGGTAGATAATACTTCAGCTTCTATTTAAGGGCCTCAGAACATCTGGCAATTGGTTCATGTCACTGTGTCACGAAGAAGTCTCCTAGCTGCTAAGAGTTACCTTGATAGACTGTCAGCTATCGCTGAGGGGTGATTGATAGCAGGTCCCAAGCTGCTTTCCAAATCTAGCAAGGATATGGAGACTGCAAGAAAAATATCAAGTAGAAATCTGATCATTGATGTCCCTATCTCCTGCCTTTATGAAGACAGGGATGTCGCCTTGCACTCAGCTTCTCCATGGGACATGTGAACAAGACTGGCAACAGCTCTGTCACCTGTATTCCCAATAGGTTATTTTCTATCAGATACAGATTTGCTCCTTTGCAACAATTCAATGAGTAGATTTAAAGAACTTGAACAATTTGATCTCTACTGTGACAAACCAATGTACCCTCTGACTCCATCTCCATCCTAATCAATATGCACTCTTCTAAGGAAAATAGACATTCACAAAGCCCCGGGCCCTTTTGCTTTCTTTCTCTCTCCTCTCTCCTCCTTCTCTCCCTTCTCTCTCCTTTCTCCTGACTCTTCTATTTATCTCTGTGCCTGTACTAGGGTTTGAACTCATCAGCCTGGGCAAGGATAATGCTCTACCACTTGAGCCACAGTCCCACTTATGGCTTTCTGGTGCTTAACTGGAGTTAAGAGTCTCACAGATTTTTCCACCTGGGCTGGCTTTGAATTGTGATCCTCAAATCTCAGACTTCTGAATAGCTAGGATGATAGATGTGATTCATTGGTGCTGTCCCAGCTTCTTTTCATTTTTTAATTCAACTTCTCACCTGCTCTAGGAAAACCATTCCCTTCCTACTTATTCTCTGATCATCCATCAGTTTCTGCAGCAGGAAATCTACATAGAAACTCAAATCTTAGTAATCAATATACAATTTTGTTTGTGACATATTCTTATACTCAGATTTCCCTTTTCCACGCATGTAAGTCATCACTTTAAAAAATGTTTTAAAGAAGACATCATATATCAAAGTCAGAGTCAAAACCTCCTCCAATACCACTCAGTCCACATGAAATAGTTAAGGATGTAATAAAACATGAGAAAAACATAGCCTAGCTGCCTGCTTTGTGGAAAAGGGAAAAGAATCCTTTTAGACAGTAATCAATTTCACTGTGGTGGAGATCTCTGCAAAATGCATTAAGAGGTTCACGCCTGTGGCAATAGCCATTGCACATATTTTGGAATGGCTCCCAGACTAAGACTTTTTCCAGACATTCAGGGGGGACTTTAGTGTGACAGAGATCCTGCTCTGGGCCTTAAAAAACTGTAGAAGGAAAACTTTGAAGGTTAAGTTTCAGCTGGATTTTGTTTCTTAGACAGCTGAGTTGCCTCGGTTGTGGAAAATGCCTGTAATTATGGAATGATGATAATCAGACAAGTTTCCTCTTCTATTTTTCCCCTCAAGAACTAATTAAATTAATCAAGGTATCTGTTGAATAATAATGCTACTTTCTTGCCTGAATGTGTGTGAGTAGGTTGTACACTAAAAGCACCGAAAGGAATTTATTCTAGTAATTGCTTAACTTTTGAAAATAATCAAAGGCATCACTTTACTTTAGTACTTTTATATTTAAGTAGTATACAAAGGAATTGCTGCTCAATGAAGTAATATATATATATATATTTACTGTTTTATTAGAATGACAATCTGAAATCTATTTACAAGTTATGGTGTGAGAAAGGGGTATGGGTGAAATCACTGTAGGTAAAAAGTGCTCTCCATCCTGTTTTGCTCTAAACACTTCCCGCACACGTGGCTTTCGTGGTTAGGAAGAAATCTGAGCGCACACACTGACATAGTTCGACTTTCAAGGACGTGGGAAAGCCCAAGGCTCTGCACACACAGAGGCAGTCTGCTTTCTTCTCAACCAAAGGCCCAACTTTCTATTTGGCAGCATTTGCCTTCTATAAATCAAATTTATCCTACAAATAAGAAAGAAAATAAAGGCGAGAAGAGAGGTCCTTTGTCTTTTCTCTCATGTTATATCTTGATTCCCTTAACAGTCTTTCCAATTTGCTTCAGTAGAATGTTGTAATTTGTTGCTCTTTTGTTGGTCTTGTATTCCTTTTTTGCTTTTCAGGCATCTTAAGTTGCACCCCAGCTTCCCATTCCTATCCACCACATGCGGCTTCCGCAATTAGAAACTGTGTTTCTTGGACTCCATTATTCACCCCTAGTCTCTTCCTACAAGGGTTGAAATTAATGGTTCTTCAGGAAGAAAGGCAAATGTCATTGGCTTTCTATGACAAGTTCCAACATTTTTTGTGTAGAGTCTAAGAGGGAAAGAAAGGCACGATTTTTCCCTCTGGATTTTACATAATTTATTATATATATATATACTTTCTATATTATATGTAATACATGTAATATATTTGATGTCATTTCCAAGGAATTTAGAAAAATGTTCTCATTTAGGAATCTAAAGAAGTGGATTATGTCCTAGACTTTGCCTTTTTCCAACTGGGTAACTAAGAAAAACCACTGAATATTGACCAACACTGCTTTCTCATCTGGAAAGTAAGAATGATTTCTGCCTTTTCCTAGCTCACATACTTGTAATGAGATATTTGATGCAAATTACACATTCTCAGTACACATACTCAAATAAAATACTTGATGTGAAAGCAGTTCTAAATTCTCAGTACTGAAGAAGCTGTAAGCATTGGTACTTGGGACACAGTGAGGTCCACAGTAGTACAGCCCCATCCATGGATGCATGCTCTCTGGCTTCAATTACTTGTAGACAACCACAGTCCAAAGATATTAAATGGAAACTTCCGGAAATACACATATCATAAGTTTAAAACTGCCCACTCTTCTGAATAGTGCGATAGGAACTCGCACCACAATTCTCTATCCTGTCCTGCCAGATGTGAACCATCTTTCCATCCATCATGTCTGTGCTGCATCTGCTACCTTCCTGCATCCTGGACACCAATCATGCTTCCATACCTGGTTCTTGCACCCAGGTAACTCCTATGTGGTCACCTGATACCATGCCACAGTACCTCTACCATTTACCCACTGCTCACTACATACACACTAGCATCTCACATTATCACTGGAACAAGAAAGGTAAGTACCCTACCTTAAGATACTTTGACAGAAACCACACAGACTCTTTTTAGAGCATATGGCTGAGATTGTTTTGTTTCATTATGTCACTCTTTTCCTAATTTCTTATTGTGCCTATTTTAAGTATGTATGTATGTATGTATGTATATATGTATGTATGTATGTATGTATATGTATATATGTATGCACGTGAGTAAACAATAAATCTGGGGTTTGGTACTATCTACAGTTTTGGGCATCCACTGGGAATCTTGGAATATAGCCACTGCAGATAAGGGTGGTTGCTACGTAAGTGTTAACTATTAAAAACATCAAATAGCTAATGAATAATGAATCAATAACGGTGCATTTTCATGGACATTCCATCCCATTTCATAATTTGAAACTTTTAAAATTTCTAAGCAACACTATGTTTTGCACTAACAGTCTCATAGCTGAGTTGTGGTTCCAGCCCCTTTTGCTTTCTTTTGCTTTTTAAATAAATCTCATGCATTTTCTCAGGCTGGCCTTGGTCCATAATCCTGCTACCTCCATTTCCTGAGTAGCTGAAATTACATAAGTGAACCACCATGCCCAGATAGTTTTGGGGGGATAAAGTCTCATTAGCATTATCTGCTTAGACTGGCTTTAAACAGAATCATCCTATCTTCATCTCCCAGGAGCTGGGACTACCAATAAGGGACACCATACCTAGCCCATAACTTGAAGCTTTTTTAAAATAATGAGTCTACTTTTTTGTTAAAATCAAGACACTATTACTATACTATTCATGATATGGGGAGAAAGTTTCCTGAGACATATTAGGCTGAAAAGTGTCTGGAGTGTTTGAGGCTCTGTGACATGTGCAGCTTGGGGTTGCCTGAACTATACTATAGCTGGTCTCCTCTGAAACTTATGCTGAGGTTTGACTGTGGTTGTACTGAAGCACAGAAGCAGGGTCTTCATGAGACCACTGGATGTTAGTGCCTTCCTCTCAGGACTAGGTTAGTTACTTCTATAGTGACATCTTTTTTCTCTCTCACATGCACCTGCTCCCCTTTTTGCCTTCTGCCATGAGTCAAAGCCCTTCCTCCAATGCCGAACAGATGCTGGTACCACACATTTGGACACACCAGCCTTTCGACCCATGAAAAAGCATGAACTTCTGATGTTCATGACTCACCCCATACTTAGCACACTAAGACAAGATAACAAGATTTTCTAGAAGCTGGAGCTATGGACTGACATATACTGAGACAAAGGAAGTCATGTCATATACTTGCTGTAACAAACAGTAATAATCTCACTGGCCTGAAAAAGGCCATAGTAACTGATAATACTCATAGGACAATCTCTGCAGGCTAAGTTTTCAACTATAAATGTACTCAAGGACAAAGAGGCAGCTGGGTGCGGTGGCTCATGCCAGTAATCCTAGCTACTGAGGAGGCTGAGATCTGAGGATCAAGGTTCAAAGCCAGCCCGGGCACAAAAGGACCTGAGACTTATCTCCAATTAACCTCTACAAATGGGAAGTGGGGCTTGGGTCAAGGGTAGGGCTATAGCCTTGAGCTGAAGAGCTCAGGGACAGTGCCCAGGCCTAGTTCAAACCTCATTACCCACAAAAAAAAAAAAAAAAGAAGAAGCAAATGAGAATTACCTACTTGCATCCCAAACTTCAAGTTATAGCCAATAGAAGTGCAAACAAGCCAAATACCCTTCTACTCATCTATTATTTTATTCACACATCTAATACACTAGGCTGAAGACCAACTTTATGTCCTATATACATTTTCATCCTGAGCACAGACAAGTGCTATATAGATATTTCCTGGACACAGAGAGAAGTTTAAGGTGCACTGTATTCATAAACTGCTTTGTTAAATGGCAACTTGTATGTACAACTATTTAAAGATAAGTTTTTGTTAAGAAAAAGGTTTTGATGTCAGGTTCCAGTGGCTCATGCCTGTAATCCTAGCTACTCAGAGGCTGAGATCAGAGGATTGTAGTTTATAGCAAGCCTGGGCAGGAAAGTCCATGACATCCTTTTCTCCAATGAACCCCCAGAAAATCAGAAGTGGTGGTGTTTCTCAAAGTGGTTGAGCACTAGCCTTGAGCAAAAGAGTTCAGAGACAGCACCCAGGCCCTGAGTTCAAGCCTCACAACTGACCAAACAAAAAGTCTTCTACACATAAAAATATATTTTATATAAAATCTATATAGCAATAAAAGTTTTATGATATAAAATAATAAAATTAGATTTATTTAATTCAAATAAAATCATATAATTTGAAACTAAAGATCCAATGGCATCTTTAGTTAGGGTACAGTTACCCCAAATAACTTTTGGACTTACATATCAACCTTTGGACCACAGAATTATAAGAGAGTTAGTCATATACTTATTAGACAAAGTAATTTTGGTATCATCTTCATTGAGGTGATAACGTCAACTTCCTAACACAGTGCAGGACCCCTAAACATTATGTGAGTATCTCCTATTCCTTGTTTAAGTATCCTTGAAGTAATGTGAGTGAAAGGCCCTGTTTGGTCTAAAAGATGGAAGCAAGCAATAATTCTTCCTCTTCTGATTTTGTTGTAGGCTTGAAAACATCTATCTTAATTGCATTATATACCAGCTGCATATAGTTATGCAACAATGAAAACTCTACCTCTTTGTTTTCAGTTTCAAAATAAATTAATAAAAGGTAATATACTAGCCGGGCACAGTGGCTCACATTTGTAATCCTAGCTACTCAGGAGGTTGAAATCTGAGGATCAAGGTTCAAAGCCAGCCCGGGCACAAAAGGACCTGAGACTGTTATCTCCAATTAACCTCTAGAAAACAGGAAGTGGGACTTGGCTCAAGGGTAGGGTGATAGCCTTGAGCTGAAGAGCTCAGGGATAGTGCCCAGCCTAAGTTCAAGCTCCATGACCCACAAAAAAAAATGTAATATACTGTGAAGTTTTCTCAAAATCACCCAATGGAACAAAAGAAAGGCAATACACATAGACCTTGTTTGAATGTGCTAGAGCACTGCAACACCACACACAGCATAGAAAAATGAAGATGAAATCATAGCATGCAAAAGGACATAAATACATTTGGAGCCAACTATGGGAGAATGTCACAGCCCAGTATTTGTAGAGCTCTGAAGAGGAAGAGAATTAGACAAATGGTACACTCACAGGCGTCCATATTACCTAAAATACATTAATTGTATTTGTGGTATAATTAGGGAAACCAAAAACAAACTGGTTAGGGAACCTTGCAAATATACACTACATAAAATAACCCATATAGCAATCAAACATATTCATCTTTCAATTATACCATATCAACTTGCAACTAAATAGTTACCAACTCATATAAACATTACTGTCATACAATGCTAAAGTACAAACGTTTAAGACACATAATAATGTTCATATTATGTGTGTGTATACACACACTCTGTTATTTTAAAAAAAAGCAAATCTCATAGTCTATAGAGGAGGAAGAAATTTGGATAAATAATGTAATAAATCCTATGAGGAATAACATTGAGGGTGAACTTCACAAAGAAATCTGGTTGTTTGCTCTAATCTCACAAATCTCAAAAATAGATTCATATAGTGTTAAACACATGCAATATGACTGGGATCAGATATTGTATAAACAACTTGGCAGTTGCTACTAACACATTATTCCCTAATAATCTGCTTGGGCAGCTCAACAACCAAAACCTGCTCCACGACCTGGACTTGTCAGCAAAATCTTTATGCTTCAGTCTCTCCAACCAGAAGAGCCTGAACATATCAATGAAATGCAGCACCACAGTCTCAGCGGATGTAGCACTGGAAGACCCACAAATAATCTAAACACCAGCTCTGGAGAAAGCAAGCCTGTGGTTCATCCTTTGGGGGAACACAAGGTCCCTTACTTACACAACAGCAGTTAGCAGATCAGAGCCCAGATTAAAGAGACTCCAGCTCCTTCGTTGTCCTGAACATAATATTTAATCATAACCAAAGACTAAGCAGAAGTTTAAATTATAAGTCTAACTTCCTGTTTTGTAATTTTTAATGATAAGTTCACCAAAGTGCAGTTCTAGTTATATGATTATTGTCTATTCAGGTGTGTTCTGTTTTATACAACAGGTCATTTCTAGAAGTTGAGAAAGGGTGAGTCACATTTTTATTATAATTCTATCAATACTTTCTCCAAGGACAAACATCATCAGATTGGATAAAAATTTTTGGCAATATGAGACTTTCCTGACTCATTATCAACCAGCCTTCTCTCAAATAATGATAATCTGTAGACTGATATTAAAATTTACCATAATATGAGAAAGTTTGGTCATGTTTGGGGGTGCACTTTCAGGCAGGAAAATAGCAAGTTCAATCCCAGCTTTATTATGTACAGCAAGATCCAATCTCAAAAAGCAACAATTTTTATAATTTCATATCTTTCTCCTTACAGTTGTGATATTAAAGTATAATTCTCATATTCAGTTGATTTGTTTGAGAAATTAATTTCATTCAATATGTATTAGAATGTCCCAGTAACTATGTGATGTCTTAAAAGAGGCAATGTTTAACAATATGGTCTCTATAAAATATATACAACAATAAAATATGAACCTATGACACATAAAGTAGACGCATGATTTAGAAGTAAATGTTTGAAAGTATGCTCAAACAAGTCCCCAAAACACTATCTACCAAAACTTGCACAACAAAAAACAAAAAGCTTAAATAAACTTGGATCAATTAAATAAATATAATTAGTAAATAATGCTCCCCTCAAAATAAAGCACTATGCTTACATGACTTCATTGATGAATTTCACCAAGTATTAAGAAAGAAGCTCTCTAATAGCTCTTCAAAAAATAAATAAAAGCAAAGAAACATAAATAAAAAGCAAATAAATATAAATAAAAGCAAAGAAAAACACCCTAACTTTACAAGACAAGAACTATTTAAAAAATAAAACCAGAGGCCGGGAGTTTGGCCTAGTGGTAGAGTGCTTGCCTAGCATGCACAAAGATCTAGGTTCAATTCCTCGGTACCACATACATAGAATAAGGCAGGAAGTGGTGCTGAGGCTCAAGTGGTAGAGCTCTAGCCTTGAGAAAGTACAAGGACAGTGCTCAGGCCCTGAGCTCAAGCCCAGGACTGGCAAAAAACAAACAAACAAACAAAAACAGATAAAGTCATTATAAGAAATGAAAACCAAAAGGCTGGAAGCCTGGCCTACTGGCTGAGTGCTTGCCTAGCATGCATGAAGCCCTGGGTTTGATTCTTTGGTACCACATACACAGAAAAAGCTAGAAGTGGAACTGAGGCTCAAGTGACAGACCACTAGTGTTGAGAAAGCCCAAGGACAGTGCCAAGGCCCTGAGTTCAAACCCTAGGACTGGCAAAAAGAAAAGAAAAAAATTAAAACTAAAAACCAGTATCATTCATTAAAACAATGACACTCAATAAAATATTATCAAATCACATCCAAGCATATATAAAAGGATTATATTCCACAACCAGGCAGTTTTTATTTTAAGTATGCAAGTGTGACTCAACACTTGAGAATCAGAGAAATCTTTCATATAAAAAAGTTAAAAAGCTAACAAATATCATGTGAGTATATTAATAGATGCAAAAAGCCATTTAAAATACTCAGAATAAAAATTCTAAAAATTAGGAATACAAGAAACCTGATAATGCAATAGCTACAAAGAATTTATACTTCACATCAGATATAATGGAGAAACTAGATGGTTTTCCCTAAAACCAGAAGCAAAGAAAAGCTGCTTCCTTTAACTACTCTACTCATTACCATTCTGGAAATCCTAGAGAATGCAATAAATAAGAAAATTAAATAAAAAATGTATAGATTGAAAAATATAACTACCTGTGTATATACAGATGACACAGTTATCTACATGTGAGAAAAACAATTAAACTGTCCAATAAATCATTAAAGCAAGATTATAAGATAGAAGATGTGGACCATGCCAATACAATTAACTGATCACTGACAAAATAGCAAAGGAAATCTCTTTTAAAAAAGCAAAAACAAAAACATGTGATCAAATAACTAAGTATCCATATGCAAAAATAAAAAAACTACTAGTTTACTTGCCCCACTTTTCACAAATTTACTCATAAAGTTGGAAAGAAATTTTGGAAAATGATCCTGGAAAAATATAAATTAATTAGGCTTTATTGATGATTTCTTTCATACAATGTGAACAATCACAATGTATGAAAGAAAAAAAGAGTAAGTTAGATTTTAATAAATGTACTTTTGATCTGTGAACGACCATTAACAGAAGAACAAGAAAAGTAGAAGACTAGGAAGAAAAATCTGCAAAATACAAACATAACATAGGATTGATGTCTGTCTAAAACTATAGATAGTGTATCTATATTTATAGATTCATCTATCTATAAATATATTATATATTCAATGTTTTATATATATGTGTGTAAAGAGCTCTCTTCCATAGCAATAAAAAAGTAAACAACACAATTTTAAAATGGGGTAAAGATATGAATAGACACCTCTTCAAAGGAGATAACAGATGGTAAATTAATTATGGGAACAAAGTCCAACATCATATGTTATTAGAAAAATTGCAAGTTAAAGCATTAGTGAGAAGCTGTTACGCACTTATTGAAATGGCTAAGTCAAACACTTGACAATACCAAACAATGTCAAGGATGTGTGAAACACACACTTACAACTGCTGGTATAAAATGCTAAAGTCACTTCTGAAAAGAATCTGGCAGTTTCTTACAAAATTCAACGAGCTTACCACACAATTCGCCCTTCCATATTCACCCAAATGAGCTCAAAGCTTCACAAAAATGTAGTAGCCTTCATAAGGGGAGAGGGGGAGGCAGAAAGAAGGGAGGGGGAGGAGAAGTGAGAGGAAGGGGAGGAGAAGAGAGAAGAGGAGAAGGAGAAGGGGAAGTTTGAGGGGGAAGAGAAGGGGAAGATTGATGGGGAGGGAAGGAGAAAGGAGAAGTTGAATGAGGAAAAGCAATGTGATGGGAAGGAGAAAGATAAAAGGAGAGGAAAGAAGGGGAAAGGATTTGAAAGGAGAAAGAAGGGAAGGAAAGAAGGGAGGAGTAGAGAAGAAGAAACAAAAAAAGGGAAGAGAAAGCAAAAGAAAGGAAGGGGAGATAAACTACAAAGCCACAAATTTATGCAACACACACACACACACACACACACACACACACTCTGTAAATATATATACACAGAGCCACTTCAGGTTTCCAGGTTAATTGGAGATGACTCTCATGATTTTCCTCAAAATCTCACTTTAAAGGAGATCCTCAGATCTCGGCCTCCTGAGTAAGTAGGATTACAGGTGCAATATAATGACACCCAGCTTAAATGCAATATTTTTAAGTAATTAAGTTAGTGTATTTCCATGCCATGCAAGTCTACTATATGATATTCTAGGAAGAATGAGTAGACAGAACACAGGCGATGTTAGAATAACAAAACCTTTCACAGCTGTATGAATGTGTCAGAGCACTACAAGTGTAACCTATGCTCAACTATGGATGTTAGATACTAGTAACAGTATCAGTTATATTAACAACAGTGTACCCAACTTTGTCTCATTAACAAATATGCCACAGTATATTCTTTTATTTCCAATTAACCACCAGAAAACCAAAAGCAGTGTTGTGGCTCAAGACACTGGGGGCTTGCTTACACATATAATCTTAGCTACTCAGGAGGCTAAGAGTTGAGGATCATGGTTCAAAGCCAGCTCAGTTCCAAAAGTCTGTGAGACTCATCTCCAAAGAAAAAGTGAGAAAGAGTGCTATGGCTCAAGTGATAGAAAGCTAGCCTTGAGTAAAAAGAACTCAGGGATATCACCGAGCCCAGAGTTCAAGCCACAAGACCAACAAAAAAAAAAAAAGAAAAGAAAAGAGGCAAATGCCTGCATCCCAGATCTCTCTGAGATGTCTAAATGTTGTGCTACTTCTATAAATCATCTATTAGAAAAAAAGTAGGCAGTATATTCCTTCCCCCAAAATGGAAGAAATCATTTCCTCTCTACTCTTGGTATTACTTTACAATGTTCAGGCAAAAAGAAACTGTATTTTATCACAAGAAAGTTAAAAAAAAGAAGTCTGACACAGGGTCAACAACAAAGTCCACATTCCCAAACCCTTGCTCAGCTCTCTAGGTCATGTTGTCTTTCTGGTTTATATCTCCACATTTCTTGGAATTTGTAACCGACATTTAAATTAACTCTTATGTACTCTGTACTTTGAGGTAAAGTTGGTTGTAAGCAAAAACAACTTCAAAAGTCTACAGTCTCTACTCCCTTTTGGACCCAAAGCACCCAAGAGACATTCTCTCATCCCCCAAACTCTGGAATGTCTCCCCAGAAAGTGAATTTAAGTGACATTTCTGCTTATTCTTATTTTTATTGTAATCACTGCTTAACAACATTTTTGTTTCTTGCTTCTCACTTTTCTTTTCTTTCCTTTTTGCTTTGCAAATGAGTTTTACTAAGCAGAGCCTATTATAAAATGATGTAAAATTTAACAACTGTTTATAGTAAGTCTGTTTGGAATGGAAGAACAATTTTTATTTAAGGATAGGCCAAATTCCTCAGACCTAAAAAAGCAGAAAATTAAAAAAAATCAGAATCTGGCTCCTAAAACATTTCATACAAACTTACTATCATAGTGGAACTAATCAATAAACTCTTCCATATTATTTTATTTCCATTTACAAAACGAGCTGTAAAACCAAGTTGGTTAACTTGATTGAATTATTTCCCCATTCTCCTTATCTAGCTATAAAGCAATACTTTTAATGTGTTTACAATAGAACCTCATGAAAATGGCTAAACAATTACAGAATTCTTCAAGAATGAGTCCTTCTAAATGCACAAACACATTAAAAAAAACCCAAAACTTTTGTTTGGGCCAGGTTGCTATGTCATTCAGAATTCAGTGTGACCTTACTTTCCTTAGAGACTTTTTGGAACCTAATTCTTTTATCAGCCTTTTCTCCACCAAACATATAGAAGGAATTATGTGAAACTCATAAAGCACACCCCGGCCACTATGGTTTCCCATGAAGAGCTGAGAGTTTCAATCCAATGCTTTCAAAATGGAGATTCATTTCTCTTTGGTGCACCGCCCTTTTCCTGTTAATTTCGATTTTCTTTCACAGTATGAATGTAAAGTGGAAGCAGATGTAAACAGGAAATTTCAAGTAAATAGTCTCCGTGGATACTTGTAAACTCTCCCAATCAGGTGTTGACACACAGACGCAAATGGAGAAGGAAGCCTTGGGAGTTTCTGGCAACTGGTAGCTTTGGTACCCAGAGTCCCTCAAAGTCTCTGACGTTAAAGGACCATTGAACTCTGAACAACTGCCTTTTGTGTCCAGCCTGACAAAGCTTCCCAGTATCTTCTTTCTGCTCTCTGTCCACTCTTTATCATCCCTGCTTTTACTCCAGACACTTCACAGTCTCTTCTGCTCTGCTGTTAAGAGAACAGTATGTCATGAATAAACTACTTGTAAATTCAGTAGTGTGCCAAGGTAAAATCAGATAGTAGGTTTACTGGCAGACCACCTGAGGGATCAAATCTCAGCTTTGTAGTTCATCTCTTTGCAAGAGTGAGTTAGACAAGGCACGAAGCCCTTTTGAGATTTGGATTTTGTATTTGTACGAGGAAGACGAACATGTTAAGTGGAAGGCCCAGATCTAATACTCAATAAATTGTAGGGTGATTTTTCCTCCATTTCTCACCTAATTTTCCTCTTGTAAAAGACTGAATAGTCTTAATAGAAAACATGAAAAGAGCAATATTCAACAAAAACAGACCATATAAAAAAATGAAAAGAAAGTGAGTCTTCAGCCTTAGGAAATATTCTGGGATCTGCTCATGCTCTCTCCTTCTCATTGCTGAAAACCAGATTAATACAAGGCAGAAATGACCATTTCTCATCTTTGCAACAAAATGCATTCTGAATCCCTGGGTTTTCCCAATCACCAGCTTCCCAACTGTTGTACCTCTGCAGATGTGTTTATTTTATATGTCTTAGAAAAATTGAATTATTTACATGGTCTGAAATCTATCTAACAAAAATGTTTACTAAGAATCTTCTTCATTTAATAACTCAGAGAACTTGATGCTAAATGGGACTTCATATCTAAATTTCACATCAGTATGTTCAGGAGTGTTTATGTTTAGTCACCCTCCCTGTCTTCCATTGCCTGTAATCCTAGCTTCTCAGGAGGCCAAGGACCTGAGGATCATGGTTTGAAGTCAAGTTTGGGTAAGAAAGCCCATGAGACTCTTATCTCCAATTAACCACCAGAAAACTGGAAGTGGCACTGTGGCTCAACATGGTAGAGTGCAAAAGAGCTCAGGGGCAGTGCCCAGGCCCTGAGTTCAAGCCCTAAGACTGACAAAAAATAATAATAAAAGAAATTACAGAGCTAGGTGACATTTGCCTGCTTGGTATTGGAAGAAATACTTTCCCTCTACTATTTTCTCTCTTTGTCAATGTCCCTCTTGGCTTATAATACCTTTCTTTGCCCTCAGCATTCTCCTTAGGCTGTATAAGAGCTATATTCTCTAAGGGGGGCATGTTTTCTTTCCCATAAGACAGAACCATCTAAGTAGACTTTTAATATACACTGGAATACTCCCAAAAAATACACACGCACAAAAAAGAGAAAACATTAAAAACATCTTACTACAAACTGGCAAGTTTTCTGGTTTGATGGTTCACTACAAAGATATAATCAAGATTCTGTCTCTACCAGTAGCAATAATGTACTTAGGTATGAATCTCTTCCCAATTAAGAGACTTGTCATTGTATTGTTTTTGTATGCCTACCTTTCTTTGGTATCTAAATTATTTTCTTTAATCTCTGAGCTATAGAATGATTCCAAGTAATATTTGTTCATGTTTCTTTCTCATTCACTGACTTAGCTCACTGAGACCAGGGGACTAGGGTAAAATTAGCTTTATTTTCCTAGGGTTTAGCTTAGTGCCACTCAAGAAATCTTTGCATGCCTGGCAATCTGTTTGCCTCCATGCAGTAAGCAGTAAACAATGGGAATAAAGCTCCAAAGTCTTATGCTAGGGGACATGTCCAAATAAATAGGTGGTTATATATTGGAATTATATATCATTTCAATGCAAGGAAAACTAAGAAAAGTGCCACGAGGAAATACAATAGGGAAACTAGAAGGAGAACTCAGGGAAAGTTCTTGGAAAATATTACATTTAGGGTGCCTCTTTTCACTGATAGGAATAGGCCCAGAGTGAGAAGGAGCTTTCTTCAAAGGAACAGTGGGAAAGGGAGTCAGCTTAATGACTTCACATTATATCCTAAGTGTGACTCTTGACTACTGGCATTTGAAGCAAGAGAGTAGTAAGATCTGACTTACCCTGCAAAAGACTGTGCTGGGATGCATAGAAGTCCCAGAGGGAAGGAGCTAAGGGGAAGGAGGTGTGTGGCCTGGGCAGGGCTGCCTATGAAGAGTGCTCCCACCAGGCTGCTGGCCCTCTAGAGGGCGGACCTTCAGTGCATTTGAAGATAGCCTGAACAAGACTTATGACCAGACTGCAAAGTTTGAAAAAGAGGAAAAGACCAAAGATAACTCCTACTTTTCTGCCTCCTGAAACAACACAAAAAAAGGTGAACTCCTTTTTCCCAGTGCAACAGGCTAGAGCAGGAGCTAACTTGGGAGAGTGGTGGGGATGGGTAGGAAATGCTATATATAAAATACATGAATGAGGGGAGGGTAATGGGTACCAAGACATGTGAAAGGGTATCAATGTATGTGAATTAATGCACCTTCTATCTGGCAAATATCATGTAACCCTTTTATTAATTACAATAAAAAAATAAAAAATAAAATAAAATACATGAAAGAAATGGGATAGAGAAGGAGGGAAAACAAGATGAGGGGCGGGAGTAGGGGGAGGGAAATGGGGACCAAGACATGAGAAAGGGTATCAATGTTTGTGAAGTAATGCACCTTCTATCTGAATATAATGTAATCCTTCTATTAATTACAATAAAATATATGAAAAATAAATAAATAAAATAGATGAAGGATGCATAAGGATAATGATCTTCAAAATGTTTATGTGAGCAGGATAGAGATTGAATTCCTCTATTTAATATAGAAGCTAAGTACAGCAATTAATTCAAAGTGAAGCAATTACTAAATGATACAACTGATACTAAGTGATACATTGTTCTCTTAGTGGCTGTTTTGAGTACTAGTGATTCCTGCATACTGCTGATTCTCTAACAAGAAAATAGTTCAACATCCTCACCAAATAATTGGCAATAATTGTATGCAGCTTATATTTTATCATGCACTAGACCTCACATATATCCCTTTAGAAAAAAGTCCATGTTTCACCTATGTTTGGATTTTGAGAATCATAGTCATGTATTTTCCTGAAACAGCTACACAAATAATTCTAAGTATTGGCCAACTCAAAAGTTAATATTGACTTACTTTTTTAAAGAACTCTGCATAATATAGAATATTTTTGGCATCAAGAAATTATGCATTCATAAAGTATGTAAAACAAGCAAGCATTATTTATGCTTATTTAATTTTCCCAGAAATTTGTGTTTGATATAGAAAATGAACTATTTCTGTGCTAGGTACATTATAGAGATTAGATAGAGAATAATAGTAGGCATGATACAGAGATGGGTGTGTGTGTGTGTGTGTGTGTGTGTGTGTGTGTGTGTGTGTGTGTGTGTAAAGAAGTCATCTCATTTGCTTTTGGGTTCATTCCTTATCCTTGCCATCAACCATAGAATAATTCTTTTCTCCAAACAGTTCATTCAGGTTTTTGAAAAAAATCATATTTGATTAGTTCTTGGCAGAGGAACTCAGTAAGTGGACTAATTCCTTTTTTGATGGAAATTATATTCAATAATTATGACATTAAAACAATCTTTAAATTAAGTAACCACACAATTAGACTGAGAGTTCTTATCCTCAAAATATAGTGCCAACACTCTTTTAATATGATAATTTCATCATAGACATCTGCTGCCAACTGTAGGAATTTTGAATACTGGAGTCCTTAAAAATCATCTTCAAGTATCATGACAGATGGGCCGCTCAGTCTTTTCTACTTTTTGTTTTCTGTCTCTCAATAAAAACAGAAATGCAGTGTTTGTCCTCAGGGCCAATGAAGTTCATAAGCCTAATTGGCAGAAGGCAGGCTTGCCAGGTCAGTGCTTCTCAGCAGGTGCACTGCACTTAAATTCATCTTAATTTTTGTTCTGGTATAGCAAAAGAGAAATCGGGTCTACAGAGAAAATGCCTTTAACTGAAACTGGATTGATTTATTGTGGAATTTAGTTATCTTGTTTTTGAGGAAATACTCTTAGGATTCAGAGGGAATGCGATCTCCCCTGGTATGTTGGTTGGACACATACCTGCTAAGGTTCTTACTTAGAGTTGTGCTGTTCTATCCTTTCTTCAAGCCAGTGATCCCAGGAAACATGTTTCCCTCCATTGTCTTCTTTTTCTAGTGAGAAGCATCTTAAGGAGCAAGCTCTTTTAGCCTATCTCTCTATTTCCCTTGACTGGTCTGGGATTACAAAAAAAAAAAGTCCAAAATGATATCTCCCCATTTTTCTTCCTCTTAACTTTGCTCTCCTTCCTCAAGAACTGTAGATGATTAACACTGACTATTTCTAATAGCAAAAAGTTATAGTTTACGACAACCCAAAACTCAAGGAAATCAATACTTATTCTTACAAACCCTTTACAATACTATTGTGAATTGGTATGCTTCAACTTCTGGCAACAGCCACTGAGAACAGCCATAAGACAGCTTGATTCATCAGCACCCAAGGAGTTAATGAAGAAAAAAGGCACCAAGAACATACACAATTATGACTTGACTGGCTTTGCTTACTCGGTTTCAGTCAGAGACCACAACTTAGTTCAAATAACCCCAGTTTATTTTTGAAGAAAAAAAAAACTCCTGTCTGAAGACAGGATATGGGGGAGGAGTTAAAGGGTGATGTTTTACACATGCACGTCTGGATACAGTCCAATTATTTCCCTTAAACATTCCCCCAGTTGTTTTCATTTTGCTCCATGCTTTGGCATTCATAACCTTGTGAGATTAATTGTGTGTCAGCAGTCTGCAGGCCCAAAGCTGGGCACCACTTTAAAACAGCAATACAGCTACAAAACAATTTAGTGGAGAAGTACATACATTTTTTTAACAAAGGAAAGCATAGCCACACAATTCACTTTTGTTTAATATCAGGGCATTGGCATTGTCCATAAAGAAGGTAGGATAATCTTTAAATAGGCTCTACTAGCAAAATGTATGCATGTGCATACATATGAAATGACTTATCAAAAATATACATATTAAAGGGCACCAAAAAGTACAATGGAGAATCCAGGGTTAAACAGTTGTGTTGTTTTCATCTGACAACACGTGTTAATACATTGCATTCTTTATCTTAGAAATATTTTTAATGATTAAAAGTCACTTTTGTCAAAATAAAACAAAAAGAAAATCTAAAGTTACCTTAAAGGTGGTGAAAAAGGATCCTTGTTTTGAATTGTATTTTGAGAAGTCTCCTATGCTATATACACGGTGAAACTTGACACCCTTGCCCTATGTTCATGTTCAGACCACACAGCCTGCTTGTATGTGTAGGGAGGGCAGAGCAATGGCCCCAGAGCCCAGCAAACTGCCTCATGATGGTAGATGCTCAGGAAGTGCCACCTGACAATAACTATTCTCTAAATGTTGAAAACCACACAACTTTTTCTTGTGTGATATTATTTTGCATGGTATCTGTGATGAAGAAACAAGCCTACCAGACGTTGTGACATTTTCAGAAGGTAATGTCACATGCCAAAGTCAGGTAATAGGGAGGGGTAAATATTCACACAGTCATAACTGAACAGAGTTCTAGGATTGTTCTTTTAAGACAGCACCAACCCGGGGCCGGGAGTTTGGCCTGGTGGTAGAATGCTTGCCTAGCATGCGTGAAGACCCAGGTTCAATTCCTCCGTACCACACATATATAGAAAAAGCCAGAAGTGGTGCTGTGGCTCAAGTGGCAGAACACTAGTGAGAAAGCCCAAGGTCAGTGCTGAGGCCCTGAGTACAAGCCCCAGGACTGATCAAAAAAAAAAAAAAAAAAAAAAGATAGCCAAACCCTCTACACTAATAAAAAAAACCTGCAGCTATTGGTGAAATGTTGTTTAATCTTCTCAGAAATGATCATGGTTCAAAGAAATGGTGTGCTAAGCCTTTAAAGCAAGGAAAAAGAAAAAAACATTTTTTTAAATAACAAAATTTTTTTCTTCAAGTGTCCTATGTGATGACAATGTTTACCTATGTCAAGTCATAATCTAACAGTAAACCATTGGTTATTCAATTTTAAGAGATATTGTAGGACTTGTACTAAAACCATTTATTCTTAGACTATCAGAATCCTTTTAGGTAAATGTGTTTAGAAGCCACCGAGGAAATCAGTTTCCTCTTCTGAAAATTTGGGTAAATCCCATCAGCCATGTGTACCCATAGGTGATGAGGGCCAAATGAGGAAACCATTAAAAAACCATAAAGCATACAAGTTGGACTCTAAATGACATCATTAGTCTATTAAAAATACAAAGTACAAAACAAGAGCTTATGCCTTATATTAGTTAATTTATCTATTGGAAAATTAACTGGGATTAGAGTGTCACAAAGCCACAAAGACAAGACTGATTCTACACGCAAACTACCATGAGTTGGTGCTAAAGTTGGACAAGAATAATCCAGAAAAGAAAGCCATGTTTCTTCAAAACAACTCAGATGTGACTCCAAGATGTGATACTTGCAATGTCTATATAGATAAAATGATGCTTTATCTAAGTAAATCAGTTTAATTCTCTAAGCTTCACTACTAATAGTAATGCCCTTCTCATAGATTAACATATCAGCTAAATATATATTTAGCAAAAGCTATTTTACCTCTCAGTCTTAGTTTCCTCATATATAAAAGGTAGTAAATCCAGGCAACGTGGCCAGGCCTGTAATCCTAGTTGCTCAGGAGGCTGAGATCTGAGGTACAAGGTTTAAAGTCAGCCCAGGCACAGAAAGACCTGAGACTTTTATCTCCAAGTAACCTCTAGAAAAATAGGAAGTGCTTTTTGGCTCAAAGACAGGTTGGTAGCCTTGAGCCGAAGAGTTCAGGGACAGTGCCCAGGCAGAGTTCAAGCCCCATGACCCACACAAAAAAAAAAATGTAGTAAAATCTACTGTGGAGAGTGGGGGGAGGGAAATGGGGACAAAAACATGAGAAGGGGTATCAATGTGTGAAAAGTAATGCACCTTCTGTCTGGCAAATATAACTGTAATCCTTCTATTAATTACAATAAAATATTAGAAACTTTAAAAAATCAACTGTGAAAAAATACATTTTGAAGCATAAAATGAAACAAGGAATGTTTAACAATGTCTACTCAATATTTATAGAGTATTTCATTTACTTGAAAGCATTAAATCAATATTTCTAAAACTAAACTGGGAAATATATCCAACATTAAGAAAAGCTACAAATAATAAAAACACAAATGATGAAGCATAATATTGCTAAAACATTTACCAATCTATTAACTATTGTCTCTACACATGTATTTTTTTTGGTCGGTCATGGGGCCTGAACTCTGGGCCTGTGCTCTGTCCCTAAGTTCTTCAGCTCACGGCCAGAGCGCTACTACTTTGGGCCACCTCTGGTTTTCTGGTGATCAACTGGATAAGTGTCTCATAGACTTTCCTGCCTGTGCTGGCTTTTCACATGCAATCCTTGGATCTCATCCTCCTGAATAGGTGGGATTACAGGCATAAGCCACAGGCGTCCAGCCCACTTTTCTTAACTGAATCAACTACAACAGGTTTCTTGTCTTTTTAATCCAGCTGCTGTAACATTATTTTAATAAACAAATATTTTAAATCATTTCAGTAATGATGATAATGTTACTGCTTAAACGATGCTAACACTACTACTTATATAATCCTTACCTTCCCAGTTCATTTTAATTGTTCTGATTTTAGAATGGTACTATGAGAATAGATGCTAATGCCTTAAATTCAATGTCTGAATACTAGAGTAAAAAGCTCTATCAAAATTGACTTGAGGCACACTTAGTGAGAAAAGCTTTCCAGCCTCACCAAGTGCTCAAAAGAATGGTCACTAATGGCAACCATATACCAGGCAGTGGTGCATTTTTTTAGTAGACTGTATTATAAAAAAGTGGGCTCAAGGGGCCGGGAGTTTGGCCTAGTGGTTAAAGTGCTTGCCTAACATGCACGAAGGCCCGGGTTCGATTCCTTGGTACCACATACATAGAAAAAAGCCGGAAGTGGTGCTGAGGCTCAAGTGGTAGAGCTCTAACCTTGAGAAAGTCCAAGGACAGTGCTGAGGCCCGGAGCTCAAGCCCAGGACTGGCAAAAAAAAAAAAAAGTGGGCTCAAGTGGGTGGCACAAGAGTATTTCAGCAGTCTGTCTTTAAGAGCACAATAATAGCTGATATTTCTTGGTCTCCCCAACAGCTAAAAGCATTCCCTGTTTTAGGCTAGAAAGAGATCACTACTTTGGTGCTCTACTTTGTAGACTGAGACAAGAACTGCTATAGTGATGCTGGAGCTGAAACAATAACTTCAATTCCACTGGCTCCATTTTATCATCCCTTGCAATCCAGCTTTTATCTTTCCCATCATTATTGACAAGGAAACTTAAAGGTCACTGATGAGCAACTAATGACAAACTCAGTGACTGATTCCTATTTCTGTCAAGGAATGGCTCTGTCAGTTTGAAGCTTTATGAAATGAAGATACGTTCTCATTCTCTCCTCTCTTCCCTTCTTCCTTCCACACATCTTAGAATGTACTCTCCCACCATCTTGCTTCTCTGATTGCTGTCTCTGTACATTTCCCTAACTTCTGAGTCCTCCTACTCTTTCTCCTGTCATTTTCACTTTAATGCATGTACAATATTTGTCAAAAGGAAGTTCTGAGATATGTGTGTCCCTTAAGAAAATCCACTGTTCTCAGGTTGGTTTTACATGTGCCCAAATCATGAAACTTAGTTTTTCCTTTAACATGCAATTACAACTGTGTCATTACATTCTCTATTTGTATTGTTTCATCCCTCACAGGTGTACCTAAGTTATTTTTCTAAGCATTTTATCTATTTAAATTTCAGAAAATATACGGGACTTTAAAAACCAAATTGTTTTATGTTATTGCCAGTCCTGGGGACTGAACTTGGGGCCTGAACACTGTCCTTGGGCTTTCCTCAAGGTTTATTTAGCACTCTACTGCTTGAGCCACAGCACCACTTCTGGCTTTCCTATGTAGTGGTACCGAATCCAACCCCAGTCTTTGTGGATGGTAGGCAAGCACTCTACCACTAGGCCAAACTCCCAGTCCTATTTTAAATATCCTACTTCTAGAATTACACATTTACTCTCAAGCTCAAAACATACCATCCTCAACTTTTCTGTTGCCCATTGTTTTGAACCCATTCAGTCACCAAGTCCTTTTATTTTGGTAGTATGGAGGATTGAACCCTTGCTTAGGCATGCATGCTAAGCAAGCACCCAATCACTTAGGTACACCCAGAACTCTATCGGGCTTCATTAGATTATTTGTTTGGGTGCTGGTCCAGGGGCTTGAACTCAGAGCCCGGGTGCTGTCCCTGAGCTTCTTTTGCTCTAAATAGTACTCTGCTACTTGAACTACAGCTTCACTTCTAGCTTTTGGGGAGCCAGTTTAGTGGAGATAAGAGGCTCATGGAAACTCCTGCCCATATTGCCTTCCAACCACCATCCTCAGACCTCAGCCTCATGAGTAGCTAGGAATACAGGTGGAGGTCACTGATGCCCAGCTTTCATTAGTATTTTTACCTATTTCCTTTCCTTTGCCTTCCTATATTCATGGCCCTACAACAGACAGTTATTGCTACACTGAAACCATGGGAGGATTTAGGTATAAATATTTATTCCTTATATATTCCTTAGAAATATACATTTATGCTTTACATAAATTAACTTACTGAAGACTAACTGAAATTATAGCAATAAATCCACACAGCCTAGATGGATTCCTGCATGGCAAATTGCCATGACACTCTGACATTAGAGAAGAGTGACCCAGAACAGAAAGCAATATTGCATCAAAACAACTCAAATGTGACATGTGATACTTGCAACATCTGAATAGATAAAATTATGCTTTAAGTGAATCATTTCTCATTCCTTGAGCTTATTATCTAGCAATTGTAGTGCTTTTCTCATACATTCACGTCCAAGGTACATATGTGTTTGGGAATAAGCTGATTAGCCAGGTGCTGGTGGTTCACATCTGTAATCTCAGCTCCTCAGGAGGCTGAGCTTTGAGGAGTCAAAGTCAGCCAATAAACTAAAAAGCCAGAAGTGGAGCTGTGGCTCAAGTCATAGAGGATAGCCTTGAGGATAAAGGCTTAGCGACTGGCAAAGGTGGATGGGGAGGGAGAGTTAATTACTGTTGCTATACCTAAACCTAATGATATTATCCTTAATACATCTAGTTTTTCACCTGAACTTGGTATTATCCTTAATATACCTAGTCTTTCCTCTAAAATTCCCAGTTTTCCTCACTTCAATCTCAGCTTTCTCTACTACATCAAAACCCATGAAACGTTCTATCATTTTTGAGTTTGTCACTTAAGTCAAAACTTTTCAGGCATTTCTTCAAAGAACTTAGTGTAATCTCCAGAACTTCTCAGACTGTCTTTTCATCCCTATATTAGTTGTTTTTTGCTGCCTAACAAACTGGCCTCAAATCAAGCAGCTTAAAACAATATGCATCTATTATCACATGCTCTGTGAGTCAGGAATCTGTGACTGTCATGGCTCGATGTCTCCTATGCCAACGAGAGCTCCATTCATCTTGAAAGCTTCAACTCCTTAACTTGGATACTGACAAAATCAGTTCCTGTCACACTAGTGGTTATTTGTTTTCTATTGGTGCTGTAACACATCACCACAAACCTGTGGTCTGAACCTAATTCATATATATTATTCTATACTTCTGGAGATCACAAGTTTAAAATAGGTCACAGCTACATTCCTTTAGAAGGTTCTAAGAGTGATACCATTTCCTTCCTTTCCCACCTTGCAGTGGCCGTGAGTTCTAACTCCAGCCTCCAGCTTCAAAGCCATCCAAATAGCATCTTCTTCTTGCCCTACTTCAGCTTCGAGCATTGTATCATGTAAGGCTACTGATTTAGTTTAGAAGGACCATAGTGGGCTCAGCTAGGTCATTCAAGATACTTACCTCATTTCAAAATCCTTTAGTTACAAACTAGCTGTGCAAAGCCACTTCTGCTATCTTAAATGACACAGCACATATACAGGTTCTGGGGATGAGAAGCTGAAAATGTACTCTCTGAGGGGCTTAGAGAGGGCATTTTTTTAGCCCACAGTCATGCAGGAGTGCCCTGGCAGGATGTGAGAAGGCTTTCTACAGGGGTGTGAAGCTGCCTACTGTAATATATCTTCGACCTTTCACCAATCTTGAGGATACTTTATTTTTTTTTTCAGCAAAACCTACCCAAGTATCATTTACTACAAATTTATATCTCATATGATAAGCAAATAAAATGATGGCATATTATATTAACTGGTATTAACTATAGAATTGCAAGGTTCTTTCATTTGTAGTATTGATGCATCCCACTTCACTTTCAAATAAAATGGGCTCTTCAAAATCAATGGAATTAAATGCTGCATGATCATGCCAGATCTTCAGCAAATGAGAATTGTATCTTTTTGGTTAGTCCTGGGTCTTGAACTCTGGGCCTGGGCGCTGTCACTAAGGTCTTCAGCTCAAGGCTATGCCCCTGCCTCTGGAACCACAGCACCACCTCCTGTTTTCTAGTGCTTAATGGAAGATAAAAGTCTCACAAACTTTAGTGCCCAGGCTGGCTTTGAACTGAGATTCTCAGCCTCCTGAGTAGCTAGGATTACAGGTGTGAGCCACTGCACTCAGCTGAGAACTGTATCTTAACATTTTCTGCTTTCCCATGGCATAAATGATAACAGTAGTAACATTAAGAATAACTGAATAATTCATTATTTGTAAGTTTTGAGGCTAACATATGTATATATATATATATATATATATATATATATATGTATTCCTATCTGTATTCATTTAGAGGAAAGGCGAGCTATAAAAGAGGATTGTTCACAACTTCATTACTGAGTCATTGTCAGAATATGTGCCTTTTGCTATTTTTCTGCATGTGTTCCCCCTATTTCTGCTGACCCATTCACACTCTTCATCTTGTTTGCTGTGTGGACAATGACAGCAATTTGGACAGTGCTCAACTGGATTTGGGGGAGTACATGGCAATGAAGCCAGTAGACTGCTACTATAAATAAAACCCTGGTATTTTTGTCATTAAAATTTCACATAAACTAAATTAAGTCCATGCAGAATAACATTAAAAAATTAAAAACCATTCACGTCTTAGTAGAATCTCACTATTCACATGTCTATTTTTAAAATGTGAAGCCACTTAGATAATTTATAGAAACTTGCTGAACTATTTTAAGATGACTCACCAAGAAAAAGTTTGCTCATATTCACAAAGAATTATTGTTTCAAGTTGTTTTAGAAGATAAAACTGAAACGAAGCAATAGTTTTCACAAGGAATACAAAACAAAGAGAAAATCTATCTGTTTTTGATTCATAAGAGTCTAGCAACCATTTGTCTTTCTCTGTTTATCTCTCCTTCTAACTCTCCCTTCCTCTCACATAAAGCAAATTAGCAAACACTATTAAATGGAAAGGAAAGGAAATAGTAAGTAGGATACAAACTCTTAGTATAACACTAAGGCATTTGTTCAAAAATGCCAGCCAAGGAAGATAAATCACCAAGGTATAACTTGTCAGTCCTTCCTAAGCCAAACAGCAAAACTCAAGAGCTGGTATCCAAGTTTCATGTGCTGCAAACAAAAAGTAGTTGGCTTGAAATTTTCTGAAATCATTTATGGACACATTTATTTCAAAACAGAGAATACTCACAATGGACCCACAGTTAAGCAGGGAAGGAAGCAATACCTTGTGTTTAAAACTTAAGGTCACAGTCCATCAATTTATATTTCCTTCCTGAGCTCAGGGACTCAAGCTCAGGCAAGAAGAAAAGAAATTCATTCTTATACTCAGTTCTACTAGAATACTTCAAAAAAATATTCCCTAATCTTCAAAAACATGGTAGTCACCAAACTTGAGAGAACATTGTGTAAAGAATTTCATCATTTTAAAATATTGCTAGTCAATGAAATCAACAGAGCAAATTTTTCTCAGAACACACATGGTCTTCCTATTTCCCTCAACCAGTTCAGAATTTAAGGTATTGATTTCCTCTTAGGGATTTGGCCTCTAAATAGTGTTGTACTGTCTTAGATTTGCATATATCTTTATATTCACTTCATAAATGTAACACCATAGGTCTAAGCTAAGATTAAATCTTGAAAGACAAAAATGGATATAAAGAATTATCTAATGAGGATAGGGATGGGCTGAGGAAATGGGTGAGACCAAAGTAAGAGGTGACCTTGACCAAGAAGCATGGTACTCATAACCTAACTTACAAAATTGTAACAACCTTGTGCAGATACTTAATAATAATTTTAAAGCAGAAATAAGGAATTATCTAAACTGCTGATGCTAAACC
Organism: Megascapheus bottae; assembly: GCF_031878675.1. Lineage (NCBI taxonomy): Eukaryota > Metazoa > Chordata > Mammalia > Rodentia > Geomyidae > Megascapheus > Megascapheus bottae. The sequence continues at coordinate 27,074,878 of NC_143518.1, forward strand.
TTATATTTTTAATCACAAATAAGTCTTTAGTTTAATTCTCTTTTTAATTCACTCTAAAACCAACATCTCTGGCCATAAAATAAATGCAAATCAAAACAACATTGAGGTTCTACCTCACTCCAGTTAGAATGGCCATGATCAAAAAAACTAAAATAACAAATGCAGACAGGGATGTGGTAATAGAGGGAACTCTATTACACTCTGGAAAGCAGTATGGAGGTTTCTTAAAAGACGAAACATATGTCCTAAATGTACTATGTTATCTCCCATCTCTTTTGACATCCCTTGGTTATCTCATATTGTTACAATATTTCACCTTGTTTTCTGATATATTTTATATGTGCTTAATTGGTTATTTGAAATTGGATAGGGAAGGGGGAAAATCAAGATGAGCTGGGGGGGCAGAAGGAGGGGGAGGGAGGAGAGAAATAGGGACTAAGACATGAGAAAGGGTATCAATGTTTGTGAAGTTATGCACATTCTATCTGGTGAATATAATGTAACCCTTCTATTAATCACAATAAAAATATTTTCTAAAAAAAAAGACTAAACATAGAGCTCCCCTGTGACTCAGCAATTTCACTGCTGGGCATTTATCCAATGGACCACAAACCAGGCCACATTAAAGCCACCAGCACAACCATGTTCACTATAGCACTGTTTACCATAGCCAAGATATAGAATCAACCTAGATGCCCCTCAGTGGATGAAGAAAATGTGCTATATGTACACAATTGAACTCATCCATCAAAAAGAATGATATTGTACCATCCATAAGAAAACAGAAGGACTTGGACAAAAATATATTAAGGAAAGTAAGCCAGAGACAAAGAAATATAGGCTGCATGGTTTTACTCTTTGTGATAACTAGAATTTTTCTATAAATCTACAAGTAAACACTAAGTGATTAATATACACGTGTATGTGTGTGTATCTACATTGGTATATGATAAATTATGTAAGACCCTAGTCATTAACATACAGAAACCAAAGCAGGATATGCATAGGAATGGTTGACAAAGGCTCAAGGCTATGCACAGATGAGCACATATAATAATGTTCAATGAAATTAACTCTAAGAGAAGGAAACAAACATCTTTAGTTACTATTGTTGCTATTTGTTTTCTTTACCTTTTGTCTTGTTGGTTAGTCTGTATTTGGGAAGGCATGGGAGGGTACATAAAAAGTGGAACAAGAATGGACAATCGCAGCAATGGTGCTTCATCCAACACCAAGTGGAAAATGAACTGGATGTGCTGGGAGTCGGGACAGGAGGGAAAAATGGGGGGGGGCATTGTTCAAAAAGAATTGTATTCAGTTCTCATTGCCTGATTCATGTAACTGTAACCCCTCTTAATATTAATTCTACAATTACAATTTTAACAAAGCTTAAAAAATAAATGAAACCATCACTTAGAATTAAATTTTCTCCTACTTTGTTTCAGGATTTCAAGCTCTGGGTTTTCAAATGGGCATCATTACTTGCATGGCTCACCTGTATGTAAATCTCAAAACAGTAAAAATCATTGCAATTCCTGACATCCTCATCCATAAACCTTCCCCTGAATTTCCTATTGACACTGCATTCTGGCCACTTCCAAACACCGTGGGGTCTGTCTCTCAGCTCTCTCTCTCAGCTCATCAACAGCAACTGTTCATGAAGAGTTGGGATTCAGCCTCTTCAACAGCTCTTCTCCGTCCCCGCTCCACCTTCTCTGTCAATGTTTTAGCTCTATCACTGTCATCACTGCACAAGTAACAGTTTCTTCTGAAATGTCTTTCCCGTCTCCAGCCATCCACCTTTTAATCCACCTTCCACACCTCTATTAGGACATGGCCTGGTCATTTCAAATGGATTAAAAATGCCAAGTTTGGGAAAGCTGTCAATGTCTTATACATTTCTCATTAGTAGCCACTCAGCATCCTGTCACTGTCTGTAGGAGATATGCTTGTTTCTCACATATGGAAGGCAAGTGTCTTGTTGGTGTCTAAATTCTATACTTCTGCTTTGATGATTTGCTTAGTTTTAGATCACATATTTCAATTTACCTTTACTTTGAAGAGAGATGTGTCTTTTTCAGTTGGCCACATTGATTTCCTCAACCCCGCATAAGGTTGACAGACAGCAATATAATAGAATGTATTTGGGGCTGGGAGTTTGGCCTAGTGGTAGGGTGCTTGTCTAGCATGCAAGAAGACCCAGGTTCAATTTGTCGGTATCACATACATAGAAAAGCTGGAAGTGGTGCTGTGGCCCAAGTGTCAGAGCACTGTCCTTGAGGAACAAGCCCAAGGACAGTGTTTAGGTCCTCAATTCAAGCCCAGGACTGGAAAAAAAAATAAAACATATTTGCAGATCCAACAAAAATGAAAAGGCAAAAGCACTGGGGTTTCCTAACTAGGCAGCAGCCACCCAGTTATGGATCACTTACCAGAAGATAGAGTTTCCAATTCTTTAGTAGCTTCTCCACATTGACTCTCTTTATATCCAGGCATATTTCTCATCATCTTTCTGAGGGTACCCTGTTTATTCTTCTTATCAATAGCTATTCATATAGTAAATGCCAAGCACCTTTCATTCATCAGGTAACAGGTACAGGTGCAAATCATTCGTGTTAATGTGCCTCTACAATGAAGATTTCTTAGTCATATATGTAATACCTCATCTCTCTTCTCAGTCTCTCTCTACAATGAAGACTCTCAAGACAGAAGAACTAGTAATAGGGCTGGGCTTTAGCTCAGTGGTAGAGTGCCCACGTGCTGAAAATTGTCTACTATTTACAGGATTTTTTTTAAGTATCCTATTTTTTTGTACCTATCACTGATACAAAAACTAGCACTTCTCAAGATGATTAAACAAGAAATACTCGTTAAGTCAGTCAACTTAACTCCTACTGGGTAACACCATCACAAGCTTAACTTAAAACTGAACCAGATCTATTTGAAAGTATATTTCTGTCTCCTCATTCACCATTACTACAAGTTGGTATAGTGGTCTTGCAAAACAACAATAGATTTTCTTACAATTATATAACTCAATCATCTTAAATAGAGAATGGTAAGTAAATAAGAATAGATAAATTGCTCATCCAATCAATTTCCCTGCTAAAGAAGCATGTATAGTGATAGCTTTCTAAAAGCTACATTTTTTACTCAAATAACTTTATTCTTACATTCTATTAATATACTTTATCACATGATATTCCAGTCTATTTTAAAATAAAATATAATAAATGATAACATGTCCTGAAATAAATTGCATTGCTACATGTCTTTAGAAAGACTTCTGTGACCTTTAATGAATAAGATAACAGAGAAAACACAGAGTGAAGGTAAAGGGGAAGAATTTAGGTCAGTGGTTAATTCATAGCAGTTATAAGCCTGTTTGAAATGATATGTTATTCCTCACAGTTTCTTCTGACTCATTACAGCAGACGTATGTCTTCTGAGACATAAACTGATCAATTGTTACTTTCAAAAGGTATGTTGAAAAGAAAAAGAAATACTTTTCCAAGATATAGGGGGAAAGATTATTTCTATAAAAAGCAGAAATTAAAAACTCCAGGCTGATGAAAAATTCACCACTACTCCCAACAGTATAGAAAGTACCATTGTAGTCAGGTATTTTTCTAGTTTTAGTTTAGTATGAAATGACAGAATTAGCATTTGTGCTTTGTAACACATGGATCTTTAATTTCATTCTAATCTAAAGGTACCTAGAGAAAAAAAATGCCACTGGGTTTTATCACCAGAAAGCTGTGAAATCCAACCCTTTCTAAACTTTGCCCTGAGTTCTCTGATGCTGTTAAAACTAAAAAAACATCATTTTTCAAAAGAAGAAAAACAGATAAAACTATACATAATTCACATATGTTATAAAAATGTATATCCATTTTAAACAATTTACCACAGAATTGCCTCTTGAGTTCACTGGGCCTGTCATGTGCATTATAATGGTATGACATATTCATATATGAGATGACCATAGACACAGGTGCTCTTACGATTTGCCTTATTAATGAAATTTTCTCCAAAGTCTCCCTGGATCCTCCAAAGACAGTTTCCTATCCCTAAGTACAAAAGCTCAACTAGAATATTGTTATAATGTACATGTTAAGAAAAGATATTAGGGGGCAAATATACAGATTAGTGGAAGACAGAATGCTGACCGTGCTTACAGCTCTGAGTTCAAGTGAAGAGGAGGGAAGAAGGAAGAAGGAGGAAGAAGAGGAGAAAGAGGATTTGGAGTACAGAAAATACCACTCAATGTGGAATTTCATTCCAAATGGAAATGTAGAGATATTGTTGGCTAGATGAAACCTGATACATAGGGATTATAGTTCAAAAGAAAAATTCCATCGTACACACACACACACACCTAAACACTACTACTAGCTCTACTATTCCTTTATCTTAGAATGTTAAATCTATGTTCATCCCAAAATGTATTCAGAGTTACCTATCTCGGAACCATCATGTAAATCTCTTTGGGGATTCATCTGGGTTTTTGTGATGTGTCACAGAGAACCTGTAAATCTAATTATATAAGTTCTCATCAATGTGTATTTCTATAAGCAATACATGTCATGTGAAGAGCTGGCTGTGGACATCTTGCAGACCTCAGGTCTGGTTTAGAGCTTCCTGCATAGAGACCTGCTGTGCATTTAATACTTCCAATGAGGCAGAGAAGGCAAGAACAGGAAGAGAAAACTTTCAATGAAGTCAGGTCTCTTAGAGACCCCATATACTTCAATTGCTCATGGAGACAAGCCAAGGCATTTAGTTGCTCATGAGCAATTCTAATCACTCCAGCACCCTGTGGGTGATCCAGACACATAGTTGGAGTGTTTCCAGAGAGCTGTTCTCAATCAGGCAACTGTCTCAACAACAGCACAACTGCATACTCAGCCCTATTTACAGCATCCTCCCTACCTTGACCACTAAACCTTTTGTTAGAATATACAAGGTACCCTTTTATCTTCTGTGTTAACATACACAGGCCATAATGAGGAAATGGAAGGTGTGATTCCTTATTTTTTTCCATTGCAGTACAGCTAACATTTCAAGAAAAGCTTGGGAAAAAAAAACAGGGAAATTATAATAGATAATTCACAATCAAAAGATACCCATTCATGAAGCAAGTATTTACCCAGCTCCCACTACAAGCTATAGCAGAGTGAATTATAAGTACTTAAAACAAGTAAAGGAATGTTTGTTTAACTCTGAAATAGTCCAAAGCTGTGGTAAAGTTCTCGGGGAAACAGCATAAAAATCCACGAAATGTAAAGAACATAATTACTGCAGACATGGTATGCCCGTGTTTTTTCCTTTGTAGTCTTTTAGATGAACACCCCCAAACATCAGGAATTAATCTCCACTTCACAGGAAATCTTGAGTTTGCAAGGCAGAATTTAAAAACTTTAGAGTCTCTCTACTTCATGTTTTGAATGCGGTGACTTCTTAACCATGAGAGCTAAATAACTGTAATAGTATTTACAGTATCAATGCACTGCATTCAGAAATTTTAAAGCAAATTCTATGTACCTATTTGTTCCAAGTAAACATGTACCAACTCCAATTAAATTTTAAAACAAAAAGGAGACATGAGTTTATTAGTGAAGAGGAGCATTTTTCAGTTCAAAAATTAATAGGCCTGTGATCCTTTGTCATGCACACAGACCTCAAGATGACAAAATTATTGCTCCTCTTTATCCTTAAATTGCCCAGTTTTGAAAATTATGAATTTTAGAATACAAAGGCAAGAAAATTTAAGTTAGATCATTTTATTTTTAGCAGATCTGGTAAAACTCTAAGACATTAAAATGACAAGAAAAAAAACTGGTTAGGTGGGGAGAGTTGTAATTAGTCAGAATATAAACACCACAAGCTTTTAAAAATGTAGACCACATTCTCAGTATCTTGCTGTCTGCTAGGTATTTGGGGTTCAAAAATATACATCTTGGATGACCTGGCTTTAAGGGAGTCCATTCAAAGGTTAACCTGAAATGATGAAGTGCTACTTGCTTTTCTTTGTCATTATTCCTTCTTCAGAAACTACGAGTAGCTGTCATGGTCTTGAGCAGACTTGAATATTTCTGGTCCTTGGCTATAACAGCACTGCAACCTGAACACATCCCTTAACATGACTTACTGCCTCTATCATCTTAGTGCACATTAAGATCTAGAAAAAGAAATGCTACTTCTCTCCTCTTTCCATTTATTACCCTAAGAATAGGGGGCTAGTGATGAATAGATTCCTGCTGCTGTTTCTGAAGTGTGACACTTGTCAAGGGAATGAGTTCCTAACAAAAAGATAAATTCAGTCCCCTTTCTCTCCATCCATCTGTTTGTTTCTCACCACACGTGAGACATGTTAGGACTCCACAAGAAGCCCTTCTCTAGATGGAGCTCCTCAATCTTGGACTTGCCTGACTGTAGAACTTGAGCCAAATATACTCTTACTGTTTATAAACTGTGGTCTTCTGGTAGAACAGCACAAAAATGCAGTAAACACCAACTGTACATTCTTTTTCTGAAAAAGCTCAGTCTGTTGTTCATTCATCATAATGTCAGTCCTCTCTTTCACTGCGCTGTCACAAGAGCCAACACATGGGAACAACTTAAGCTCTGTGCACAGATGAGTTGTGAAGAATATTGACATAGTCCATATAGTGGAATTCACACGTACAAAATATTCACACTTTCAAAAAGAAGAAATGTTGTCCTTTGATCCCACACAGAACAATCTGGATGATATTTTTTCAATTGAAAAAGATCAGGTACACAAAGAAAAATAATGTGTGATCTCACTTATACATGACATCTGAAAGAGTTAAATTCACAGAAAAAGAAAACTGAAGGAACTGTGACCAGGGGTCAGGAGACGGAAAGGAACAATTGGACAGATGTTTGTCAAAAAGCACAAACTTTGTAAATAATGGGATGAATAAATTTGGCTACTTCATAATACTGTATACTTGAAATTGGTATACAATAAAATTATAAAATTGAAATTTTCTTAGTATATATCTTATGTATTCTTACCACAAAAGATAATTATATAAGGTGAATGAATGCTATTTCTCTTATGACATATATATATATATGGATGCTGATATATAACCATACATAGCTACATATAGTTATATGTATTATAGCAAAATAATTAGGCTTATATCCCTATATATGAATGTTTATATATAAGCATATATGTAAGAATATGAATAAACATCATACTAGGTACCAAAAACATATGTAATTTTTATTTGCCAAGAATACATCAATAAAACTGGTGGAAAATGTGTCAAAGAAACTTGCTTTCATGAATATGCAGAAAGTTAGAAAATCCATTGAAAAATATATGTTTCTATACCAACAAAACATTTAAAAGATGTTCAAGATATGGATTCTTAAAACAAGATATATTTTAAGATGTTTTAAGTATCAAAGTCACCTAATGCAAAACCTAGAAACAATGGAAAGAATCCTAGTGTCACATAGCAATTTGAATACAGGTCAAAATATATTGAAGTAAACTTTTGTAGGAAATCTGACTTTTGTTTCAGGTCTAAACAAGATTTTATAAGACATTTTGTTTATAAATACAAAAGTGAATTCTAAAATAACTTTTGCTACAATAACAGAACATTTAAAAATTATCAGTACAGGGCTGGGAGTTTGGTCTAGGGGCAGAGTGCTTGCCTAGCATGCATAAAGACTCAGGTTCCATTCCTCAGTACCATATACATAGAAAAAAAAAGCCGGAAGTGGTTCTGTGGCTCAAGTGGGAGATCTCTACCCTTGAGAAAGCCCAAGAACAATGCTGATGCCCTGAGTTCAAGCCCCAGGACTGGCAAGAAACGAAAAGAAAAAATTATCAGTACAGGTCAAGTGCTGGTGGCTGACACCTGTAATAATAGCTACTTAGGAGTTTTAACTGAAGATCGGGATTTGAAGCCAGCTGGGACAAGAAAGGCCATGAGACTCTTACCACCAATTAGCCACCTAAAAACTACAAAACATCTGTGGCTCAAAGTGGTATGGCACTAGCCTTGAGCAAAAACCTCAGGGACAGTGCCCAAGCCCTCAGTTCAAGCCCCACAAGCATCCAAAAGAAAAAAAAATCAGCTGTTGATATATTTTAGATATCAGGCCTTTGTCCGCTGTATGGTTGGTGAAGATCTCCTCCCACTCTGTAGGCTTCCTAATTAATTTACTAGCTATGTCGTTTGCCAGACAGAAGCTCTGCACTTTAATATAGTCCCATTTATCCAGCCTTTTTCTGATTTGTTGTGATTCTTGGTCCTTATTAAGAAAGTTTCGACGTGTGCCAAGGAGGCCTAGTGTATCTCCTATTCCTTCTTGTAAAGTTTTCAGTGTGTCAGCTTTTACCTCCAGGTCTTTGATCCATTTGGAGTTAATTCTAGTGCAGGGTGACAAAGAAGGATCCAACTTTAGTTTTCTGCAGGTGCTTAACCAGTTCTGCCAACACAACTTGTTGAAGAGGCTATCTTTCTTCCATTCTATTTTTTTTTGGCTCCTTTGTCAAAGATTAGGTGGTCATATGTCTGTGGTATAATATCTGGGTCCTCAGTTCTATTCTATTGGTCTTCAGGCCTGTTCTTGTGCCAGTACCAAGCTGTTTGGATAATTATAGCTCTGTAATAGAGTCTAAAGTTTGGTATTGAAATTCCTCCTGTGCTGTTCTTTCTGCTAAGAAGTGTTTTTGCTATACAGGGTCTTTTATTATTCCATATGAAATTTTGCATTGCCTCTTCTATTTCTTTAAAGAATGACATTGGGATATTGATGGGTATTGCGTTGAATTTGTAGATAGCCCTTGGCAAGATTGTCATTTTCACGATGTTGATTCTTCCAGTCCAGGAGCATGGGAGGTTTTTCCATTTCCTTAGTTCTGCTTTAATTTCCTTTTTCAGGGTTTTAAAGTTTTCACCAAAAAGGTCCTTTACATTCTTAGTTAAGCTGATTCCTAGGTACTTCATTTTCTTTGAGGCTATTGTGAAAGGAGTTTCTTTCCTGATTATTGCCTCGTTCCTCTCACTGTTGGCGTAGAGGAAGGCAGTTGATTTTTGAAGGTTAATTTTATAGCCTGCTACCCTTCCAAAGTTTTGAATCAGCTCAAGGAGTTTGGGAGTGGAGTCTATAGGATTCTTTAAATACAGAATCATGTCATCTGCAAAGAGGGATAGTTTTAATTCCTCTTTCCCTACTTGGATTCCCCTTAATGCTTACTTTTTGCTTTATTGCACTGGCTAGCAATTCTAATACTATGTTAAGGAGGAGTGGAGAGAGTGGGCATCCTTGTCTTGTTTCTGATTTTAGAGGGAATGGCTTTAGCTTTTCGCCATTAAGTATAATACTAGCTGTGGGTTTGACATACACAGCCTTTATTGTATTGAGGAATGTTCCATGGATTCCTCGTTTCTCCAGAGCTTTTAACATAAAGAGGTGTTGGATCTTGTCAAATGCCTTTTCCTCATCTATTGAGACAATCATGTGATTTTTGTCCTTGCTCCTGTTGATGTGTTGAATTATATTAATTGATTTGCGTATGTTGAACCAGCTTTGCCTCCCTATGATGAATCCTGTTTGATCATAGTGTATAATTTTTTGTTAAGTTATTGTAGATGGTTGGCCAGTATTTTGTTGAGAAGTTTTGCATTGGTGTTCATCAAAGAAATAGGTCTATAGTTACCTTTCTTTGATGAATCTCTGGTTTGGGGAAGAGGGTTATACTGGCTTCATAGAATGAGTTTGGTAAAGAACCTTCATTTTCAATTTCGTTGAAGAGCTTGAGGAGTAATGGTGTGAGCTGTGCTTTGAAGACCTTATAGAATTCAGCTGTGAATCCATCTGGCCCTGGGCTTTTCTTAGGAAAATTGAATCACTCCAAAACTAATCTCCATAGTAACAACCATCCCATTAAAAAATGGGGCAAAGACTTAAAGAGAGTCTTCTCTGAAGAAGAAACAAAAATGGCCTATAGACACATGAAGAAATGCTCAACATCTCTGGTCATAAAAGAAATGCAAATCAGAACAACGCTAAGATTCCACCTCACTCCAGTTAGAATGGCCAGGATTAGGAAAACTAATAACAACAGATGCTGGAGGGGATGTGGCCAGGAGGGATCCCTACTACACTGTTGGTGGGAGTGCAAACTCATTCAACCACTATGGAAAGCAGTATGGCAGTGCCTCAAAAGGCTAAACATAGAGCTCCCCTATGATCCAGCAATTCCACTACTTGGCATTTACCCAACCATCCAGAAACTAGGGCATACTAAATCCACTAGCACAACAATGTTCATTGCAGCATTATTCACCATAGCAAAGATATGGAACCAACCTAGATGTCCCTCAGTTGATGAGTGGATCAACAAGATGTGGTATTTGTACACAATGGAATTCTATGCTGATGTCAGAAAATACTACATTGCCCCATTTGTTAGGGAATGGAAAGACTTAGAAAAAATCATATTAAGTGAAGTAAGCCAGACTCAAAGGAACTTAGGCTCAATGGTTTCCCTCACTTGTCATAATCAGTAGAAACCTTGGGCTCTGCTAGCAGAGATCTGCAATAGAGCAAAACCTTGATACATAAGGCCATATAGTATGAAGCTAATTGAAAGGACCTCCAGGATATTGAAACAAAAGCCATATAATGAGTGATTGTTGTCCTTAATGTACTATGTTATCTCTCATCTCTTTTACTGTCCCTTGGTTATCTCATATTGTTACAGTATCTCACTTTGTCATCTGATATATTGGATATATTTGTATTTGGTTATTTGAAATTGGATAGGGAAGGGGGGAAAACCAAGATGGAGGGGTGGGGGGAAGTTAATGGGGCCCTAGACATGTGAAAGGGTATCAATGTACGTGAATTAATGCACCTTCTATCAGGCAAATATCATGTAACCCTTTTATTAATTACAATAAAAAATATTTTAAAAATAAATCACATTCATATAGTTAAAAATTTTAATATACAAAGGTATGCAAGGAAAAATTACCTTTGTATCCTCTGACTAGTATATTTGAAACAGGAGAAATACATTTTTAAAAATCCCTTGGTTGTCTCATATTGTTACAGTATCTCACTTTGTTATCTGATATATTGGATATATATTTGGTTATTTGAAATTGGATAGGGAAGGGGGGAAAGAAGATGAGGAGTGGGGGGGGGGGAATGGGGACCAAGACATGAGAAAGGCTATCAATATATGTGAATTAATGCACCTTCTATCTGGAGAATATAATGTAACCCTTCTATTAATTACAATTAAAAGTATATGAAAAAAACAATCTTTTTTATAACTATTTTTCGTGTGTATTTTTGTTTCTGAGTAATTGTTACCATGACTATGTCACATAAAGCTACCCAACACAAATCAGGAAGACAGAATTTATTACCAAATGTTTGGAAAGTAGACTTTACGTGTGTATTTATTGAAGCTTGTGATCTTATAAATTAGGAATTCTCTAAGAGAAATCTCAAAGTTGATAGTCAAGCAAAACAACAGATATGCTGTTATATTAGGTTTGTACTATGTTCATTATGCCAAACTCCATATAACTAATCAAAAGCAGAGGGAGATTAGGCAAGAAATTATGCATTGTTCCTTAGTGACAATAATAGCACATATTGCTGTTTCCTACCATTATAAAAACATTTACTAACTTAGGTCCAGGCCCAGTATATATACTTGTTGAATGAACATTCTGAAGTACAAAGTACCATGAAATTTAACAAAATGGCAGAACCAATTTTGCAATTCTTTTATAAATTTACTATACCCAAGTTATTGTCAGAGAATTATGTGTTTAGAAAATAGGACAACCCAATACTCAATGGATAAATCATTTAAAAAAAAAAGACATTGAGAGAAGTCTATAACCTACAAAGATGGCACCTCTGTTAGGAAACATCCAAGAGTTTTCCAGCAATCAGTTCCACTGAGTGCTTCCTTTTGCTCAATCTATTAAGTTTCTGGTAGCAATTTACACTAATTTTGTTTACTTTCCTTGGGAAGATGAGATGCAGCTGAACATCCTTCTTACAATGAAATCTAATTTATTTAAAGCAATTTGGTTAGTAGTAAGCTTCTATGCCAGTCAAAACACCACCTTTTCTGGAACTTCTCCCCGCAGGTCTCCCCACTACACACTGCCAGATTCCAGGTTCTGTATCATCTGTTTGCCAAGGTATCTTCTGGAATACCACTGTCCAGTTGTTCATATCTCTCTCAAAATGAAGACACTAAAATTTAGGGGGTCAGGGCCCAGTGTGTGGCCTGAAGGTAGAGTGCTTGTCTGGCATGCACAAAGCCCTGGATTCAATTCCTCTGTGCCACATACCCAGAAAAACCTGGAAGTGGTCCTGTGGCTCAAGTGGTAGAGAGCTAGCTTTGAGAAAGCCCAAGGACAATGCCCAGGCCCTGAGTTTAAGCCCCAGGACTGACAAAAAAAATTCTGGGTCATATCTTATTAAATCAGTACAACAAATACCAAGTGGCGGGGAAGCAACATTCTTAATTGATGCATAGATATCTTTTTCTTTTTTTCCCTTTCTTTCTCTTTCTTTTCTCAGTCATGAGGCTTGAACTCTGGGCCTGGGCACTGTCCCTGAGCTCTTCAGCTCAAGGCTACCACCCTACCCCTTAAGCCACAGCATCACTTCCACTTTTCTAGAAGTTAATTGGAGATAAGAGTCTCATGGTCTTTAGTGCCTGGGCTGGCTTTGAACCAGGATCCTCAGATCTCAGCCTCCTGAGTAGCTAGGGTTACAGGCATGAGCCACCACACTCGGCTCAGATATCTTTTTTTTCTTCATCCCATTCTGGTAACACTTTCCATTGATTTATCTCATATCCCAATAATTTTATTATATCTTATGATTTTTTTTGTTCTATTCCAAATAAGAGTCCCTCTTAAAATTGCCTCTTGAAATATCTTCTACTTCTTATTGTCTGGATGGTATCATGGTGTATTTGAATCATATGGAAGGTTAATATTACTGCCTCATCTAGTGTTATCCAGGAACTAACAAACTTATTCTTAAGAATAAGTCTATTATCAAGATTACTTCAAATAGTAAGTAGTTCAGTTCCCAAACCCAAGTAAATCCATGTGATTTAAAACTGTGTTTCAGCATACTAATTGGATACGGATTTTTTTTTTTTTTGCCAGTCCTGGGCTTGGGTTCAGGGCTTGAGCACTGTCCTTGGACTTTCTCAAGGCCAGCACTATACCACTTGAGCCTCAGCACCACTTCCAGCTTTTTGCTATGTATGTGGGGTACCGAGGAATCGAACCAGGGTCTTCGTGAATGCTAGGCAAGCACTCTACCACTAGGCCAAACTCCCAGCCCCTGGATACGGATTTTTAAGTAATTCTTATTTTATAGCACAAACAAGATTAATAATGTATGTGATACTTTAGTGAAAAATCTATCACAAGCATGATGAATTTACATCCATTTCATAGAAATGCAAACTCAAGAAACACCGCTACAGAAAGTATACACTACTGAATTACTTCTCCCAAAAAATAAAATATTGAAGCCAGGAACAGAATTACATGTTTCCTAGAACTGTATTATAACTTCTAATCATATTGTCTACTTTTTAAGAAAAATTTCATGAAAAGCAACATAGCATTGAATCTCATTCAAGTAGGAAGGCAAAGCAGTATGTTTACATGTATGCTAAATTTCTAAGTAGGACCATAGGTTTCAGTTCTTTGTAGGGGAGGCCATATTTATACCATGGCAGTCTTGGACAATAATGCTATGTAAAATGAACTTATTGTAGCAGAATAACAGTGGTAAAAGTCATTTTGCCTTTCAAACTTACCTTCAAATGAAAGCTCCTTTTCTAAAGAGATTGTACTGGAAAAACCTATAGTCCTAGCTACTCAGAAAGCTGAGATCTGGGCATTGAAGTTGGGAACTAGCCTATGCAGAGAAACCTTCCAAACTTTATTTCCAATTAGCCAGCGTAAAAAAAAAAAGGCAGAACTGGCAGCTTGGCTCAGGTAGTAGAGTGCCAGTTGTGAATGAAAAAAACCAAGGGAGTGTAAGGCCCTAAATTCAAGTCCCAGTTCTGGCAAAAGCACTGACATATATCTATGTACACACATATGTATACAAGTGCACACATACAAATACACACACACACACACACACACACACACACACACACACACACACACACACATAGCCAAAAGTCTGATGAAGCTCATGGGATTCACAAGAGATACTGGTTTGGGGTGTTTATCAGAGGCCTTACCACAGATTATTGGCCAATTACAGTGAAGAGTAACTTATAATATACATCATATTTTCAAAGACAAATTTGAGGTGAATGGCTTTATATTTAATCTCCTGCTATGAGAGGGAGAGAGGGAGAGAGAGAGAGAGAGAGAGAGAGAGAGAGAGAGAGAGAGAGAGAGAGAGAGAGAGAGAGAGAGAGAGAGAATATAATCAAAGGAAAAGGGAGAAAGAAAGTCTACATTATGAAAACTGTCAACTGATATTGGAGTAAATAGAAAAGACTTAGCTGCCAGAATTTTCTAGAACATGAAAAATCTGTAAGCTAAATTTGGAATGGAAAAGTAAGATATCCAAAGGAGTATCTAAAACCCCAGACTCTGAGGTACAGCCCAATCCATGATCCATCTGTACTAGGAGATGGGACAGGTGATGAGACATGAAAGTACTTCTAAAGTTTCTAGTGGATATACCAACGCAGTGGCAGCTTAATGAGCCGATATCCATGCCATGTACACTGGTAGAGTCAACCTGGGTTTTCAGAGCCAACAATGATCTTTATTGGTTAGTTTTCCTATTGTCCTTCTTGTTACATTTCTTGAAAAATAATCTCTGAAACTACCACTTACAAATATGTTCAGTATACCTGTTATATGGAAATTTGATCCCAAGATATAGAGAAGCCACATGTTTGAGAGGTTGAATTCAAAGCTTTTGTTAGAAAGTTAGGGACTGCAGCTGGGTGCAGGATTACAGGCCTGTAATCCTGGCTACACAGGAGGCTGAGATCTGAGGATCGAGGTTCAAAGCCAGCCTGGGCACAAATGGACCTGATGCTCTTAACTCCAATTAACCTCTAGAAAATGAGGATATAGAAACAAGAGCCATATAATGTGTGACTGTTGTTCTTAATGTACTATGTTATTTCTCATCTCTTTTGCTGTCCCTTGGTTATCTCATATTGTTACAGTAGTTTACCTTGTTATCTGATACACTGTATATATGTTTATTTGAAATAGGATAGGGAAGTGGGTAAAACAAGATGAGAAGAGGGGGAGGGAAATGGAGACAAAAATATGAGAAGGGGTAGCAATGTTTGTTAAGTAATGCACCTTTTATCTGGTGAATATAATGTAACCCTTCTATTAATTACAATAAAAATATTAAAAAAAAAGAAAATGGGAAGTGGGGCTTGGCTCAAGGGTGGTAGTCTTGAGAAGAAGAGCTCAGGGACAGCACCCAAGCCAGAGTTCAAGCCCTGTGACCCACAAACAAACCAACCAACAACAACAACAACAACAACAAAAGAAATAAAAGCTAGTGACTGCAATCTAGCACAATGATGTTCATTACAGCATTGTTTACCATAGCAAAGATATGGAACCAACCTAGATGCCCCTCGGTAGATGATTGGATCAAAAAGATGTGGTGCATATGTTCTTATACACAGTGGAATTCTATGCTGCCATGAGAAAAAATGACATCACCCTATTCATAAGGAAATGGAAAGACTTGGAAAAAATCATTTTAAGTGAAGTAAGCCAAACCCAAAGGACCATAGGCTCAAAGGTTTCCCTTATTTGTAATAATTAGTACACATCTAGAACTCTTCTAGCAGAGGACAATAGTTCAAAACCTAGGTCATATAAGATGAAACTACATGGAAGGATTTCTAGGATATGGAAACAAGAGATTTATGTTGTGTGATTGTTGTTCTTAGTGTACTATGTTATTTCTCTTCTCTTTTATTGCCCTTATGGTTAATCTCATATTGTTACTGTATCTGACTTTGTTACCTGGTATATTGTATATATATATATATATGTATATATATTGTTTATTTGAAAAAGGATAGGGAAGGGGGAAACAAGATGATTGGGAGGGGGAGGGGTTATATTGGGACAAAAACATGAGAAGGGGTATCAATGTGTGAGAAGTAATGCACCTACTACCTGGCGAATGTAACTGTAACCCCTCTATACATTATCCTGACAATAAAAAAGAGAGAGAAAAAGGAAAGAAAAGAAAGCTAATGACTGCAGGTGGGTTGATGTCCTCCCAAAAACTTGCAGCTGCCAATGCACATAATACCGTGAGGAAACTGAGCCAACAAGGATAGCATGGTAAAAAAAAAAAAAAAAAAAAAAAAAGAGTAGGAAAAAATCTCAACAGAAAATATCAACTCTAATGGAGACTTGAGGGAAGCATGGTGACCTGAGGTGAGTCAGGAGACACAAGGCCTGGCACAATGGGAGGCAGAGGTGGTGGGGCCTAAATATGACCATCGTTAGGGGCAGCATCACAGGGAGTTCAAATAGTCTCGTGAATTCATGGTACAGGTCAAGCAGATCCAGTACCCTACTGTCCAAGTCCCAGCCCACACCTGGGGTTGGGGGGTGGGGAAGTGGATTTCACCTCTAAGCGTTTTTGGAAATTCCCCATCATCCACCAAGATGGTGCCAGTTGGACCCACTATCCATATTTCATAACCAGCTGCCACACTAAAGGCCTTCATCAACTGATTTTACAGTTCTCACAGTCTGTGATGCAGAATCTCTTACTCTCCTCTTGGTACAGATGAAAAAGTCACAAATGACAAAAAGTACAACCCCCAGGTCACACAGCAAATTCATGGGGGAACTGGACACCAGTTGGCTCAACACATTGTCTTTACCCACTTACTCTACATTCTGCTGCATCACAAAGACAACCAAACTGGTTTAGCTCTGTTGAAGTAGATAGTAGAATGTTTTTTGGTAAACCTAAACATTTAAGCCAATGTATTTATGTGAAAGATTAAAATCATTATCTTTCTTCTTGATGAGTTTGCCTAGCAAACTGTGTAGGCAGGAATTTCACATAACCACTATTGTCTTGTCATCAGTCGGCACAGAAGGCCTTTGCACATATTTTTGGTATGAATGAGTGAATAAAAAAAAAACATGAATTGGGAGAGTAAAAGTTTATTTTTTACATTTCTTCTAAAAACAGAATCAAGCCTTAAAGAAATTATATATAAAGTATCAACTATAGTTAGCTAAGAGATCTCAGATTAGTAAGAAAAAACACACTAAGTATAGACAATAAACCTTGTTTAACTCAGCCTCTCTTCTCTAACCATAAATTGGGAGAGAACCCTATCCATGAAAGGAAAAGTTTTAATCTACTTAAGCACAACACTGCCTTGATCTCACAGGCTTTTCCAAGCCTCAGCTCTCCTGAGTTCTGAAACAAATACCTCCAACTCTATGCTTGTGTATGATCTGATCATGTTTATTAAAGGACATTCAGTTGATCTTTGTGTCTCAGATTCTTATGTTTTAATTTGTCACAATTATGTTTTGTCTTAATTGGGCTTATTCTAGTTTAGCTGTGAGCTTCACAACACATTGAACCCGTATTGGTATCCTTCAATAGTAAGCTTTAAGAACCCCTCGTAGAAAGTTTTTTTCTGAAAAAAATAACTCTTCTCCAATGTACTAAATCTATATTGATTTTCATATACAGAATCTCAAATAGGTAGATTAAAATAGTAGGTTAAAATTCTCCTAGTCCTAAAAGGAATAGCGAGAAACTAACAAAGTGCAGGTTTGGGAAGGGCTTTGTTTCCCTCCCTCTTGTTTTCAAAACAATGTCTGCCTACCAAAAATTAGAATGAGACTTTCATTTTACTTTCAGCTGAGATAAATGCTATTACTGTTTTACTACACATCAACAGGAAGCAAGATTACTCATCCATTCTACTGAGTTCTCCCGGACTAGAAAGCTCAACACATTTTTCCCCCTGCTTAAAGGATCCTATGTGAAAGGATTAAATTTCACAAATTCCAAAATGCATTTGCGATACAGGATTTTAAACTTTAATCCCTTGGCCATTCACTTTAGTTTTAAACAGCTTGTTTATCTTCTTCCTGCTAGCACAAAATGCGGTGCACAAATGAAAACCAGATTTCTTTATGTAGTGAATTTCATGTGGTTTCCACATTTCTCCTGGCAGTCGTTTCCCAGCAGACATTCATCTAAAAAATTCTTCCTTGAGTGATTCACCCCCCCTCAGGAAGATGGCATGTGTAGCATTTTATGAACATTCTAAGCACACACTCAAGTGTGTTAGAAACAGCCTGCACCTCAGATTACTCCACGTTGAAGTGTTAAACTGTTTAGCAAACCAAGATATCTCAAAGAATCTGAAATTATCTTGCTTAGGAAGAATCCCCTTTGATTATTTCCATTTAAGAAAATCTCAGATGGATTAGTGCTTATTCATTAGATTCTGTTTGGAAAACATTGCATGGTATATATTTAAACCACTGGCTCCTCTGCCCTCTAGGAGCTTGCAATCAAGGAGGAAATGTTAAGATATAAACATTAAGATATAAAGTCAGACAGCTGCTTAAGAAATATGAGTAGAATACAATCAACAAATGGAAGAATGAAGGAAAGACCTGTATGAAAGATCTGGAAATATGTGATACTCATTATTATTTCCAGCTACAAGAAGGTTTCTTTAGAATAAAATAGTACAATTAATATATACCTTCACCATTTCTTCTTCTCCCTTATAAAGATATTTATATTTTTGACTTTTTTAAAAAGTCAAAACCAGTGATTCAAAATTACTGTAAAGAACACATGGAAGAAGGAAGAGAGAGAGAGAGAATTAAATAAAATGTACAAGACATGAGAAAGGATACCAATGTACATGAATTAATGTACCTTCTATCTGACAAATATAATGTAAGCCTTCTATTAATTACAATAAAAAATACATGGAAAAAAATGTACCATGAAAGTGATCTTCCACTCCTGTTGCAAAGCTCTGTCAGGCAAAGTTTTAAAGATGAAAATATTTACACATTAGAACACATTTCTGTGGTTACATAGAACACTACTCGGGCTGTAGATATAAAAAAAAATGTTAAGTAGCCTGAATGCAGTGGCTCACACCTGTTACTACAGCAGACTTGAAAAGTGAAGATTGGGATCATCACAGACTGAGCAAGATTGGTCATACATGGCTGATTATAAATCCTAAAATAAAGACGAAGTGTCATGTATTGTGCAAGTGTCTTTCATTACTTAAAAATTAGGAGCTGAATTAACTTAGGTATTCTGACCATGAACATTGTAGCCAATAAGCTTACCAAGCACCTTTACCACAGAAAAGGTATCTTTCCTACCCTTGCAAAAGACTAATTCTGAGTCCTGATGTGACATACTTGTAGGTATTATCCCACCCTCCTCTTTAGGATACTATACGTGCTTATTTCTGCATAGTACTAAAAACAAAACACATATAATTGTAGCTACTTAGGAGGCTGAGATTTGAGGACTATGGTTCAAAGCCAGCCCAGACAGAAAAGTGCATGAGACTCTTCAAAACAAAAAAAGTACTGTGCTATATTTAACCCAATGTATTAAAAAAAGGTTGTATTTTAACATGCAGTAAACATTAGCATTATTGAGAAAGTTCGTATTTCTTTTTCATACTAAGACTTTGAACAAAAGGAGTGTATTTTTTGTTGTTGTTAATTCATATATTCAATGAACCATCCAAATTCTGGAAGTGGAGATAGGGCTCAAGAAGAAAGGCATCAGCCTTAAAAGAGAAAGCTAAGGGATGGCTTCTTGGCCTTGAGTTCAAGCCCTAATACTTGTACAGAAAAAGAACAAAGAAAGACAAATGAAACAGAGACAAGAGGTAGGAGAGAGAAGACAAGAGAGAAAAGGAGGGGAGGTGACAGGTGATACCAAAAGACTCTGATGAACCAACATTCTAAAACTGTCAGTGGCCCAAGGATGCCAGGCTTCCCCTTGCCACATAAGCTAGTGCTCATTTTAAAGTCTGAGTTGGACACGGAATCCAACAGGAGTTCACAGTTCATAGCTTTCACGTGATGCTGTGAGCTTTCAGGATGGAAGTATATAATAAACAGGAAATAGTCTCAGTACATTCTCACTTAAAATGTGACTGAAAAGGCCACTAAAAATCTTCTAGGCTCTTTATTTGACTTCTAAAGATTTCAAGACAATACTTCAGGCTCACTGGAGTCATAAATCATATACTTACCTTCATGTGACTGGTATCTCAGAAAGCCAGAGTTTTTTAGGGCTTGTCTGCCCAGATGTATTAAGTTACTAAAATCTAGAAATGGCTGCCGAGCACACCAGTGGTTGGTAAAATT
This sequence comes from Megascapheus bottae, assembly GCF_031878675.1. Classification (NCBI taxonomy): domain Eukaryota; kingdom Metazoa; phylum Chordata; class Mammalia; order Rodentia; family Geomyidae; genus Megascapheus; species Megascapheus bottae. The sequence goes on from NC_143518.1 coordinate 27,095,355, forward strand.
CAAAGATGTAACATTATCTTTCTCAATTGATTTGCGGAAAGAATGTTCATAAAATATATACTGTTTTTGGTTAAGGGCTGATTTCTAAATAAACAGATCTAGCAATGGGAATTCTAGAAATAGGCAAAACAAAACATGCATTCATAAATGTATGTTTAAAAAAGCAATGCTTTCAAAATTTTTGCCCTTGGTAAGCTTTTCCAATGATGTAGAATTGGGTGCATTAAGTTTCTGAGTGATAGCACTTGAGCTACTCTGACTTTACTTCTTTTTCAGTCACTGCAGGAAAATCTAACTCCCCTGGAATATTTCTGCTGTTTCACAGGCTTGTTGTGATTCTCTGCCTAAAAGCATTGCACTCGATGATTAGCAGGCAGCCATTTATTCTGAGTCAGACAAAAGAAGAAAAGTAGAAAGCTTTGCTACCAGGAATCTCTTGGTCATTTGGTTCCCTGACAAAATAGGAAAGGCTGGAGGGTATAGAACTGTATTGCCTCTAACAAAAAAGGAAGAAAAAAAGAAAGGAAGGAAGAATGAAAGAAAAAGAAAGAAAGAAAAAAAGAAGGAAAGAAAGAAAAGAAAAAGAATGAATTCATACAACATCACACCAAGTCTAAGAGGGGCTATATTCCCTAATTTTCAATAAACTGAGGTCAATTAGACATTTTTTATCTCAATTACAAGCAGAGGAAGGAGAAAACAGAAAATAGCAAGAAAGGAAACACCTCAACTTGGTTAGATCCTGCTTTTCAACACAAAAATTAGCTAATGGCCACACAAGATGCTTCCAGAAGATTAAAATGCCAAAAGTAAGCAAAGAACTATGACTGGCCCCCATATTCATATTTATTTAAAAAGGAGAGTATAACCTAGTACATGGCTGCATTGTGTGTGTGTGTGTGTGTCTGTGTGTATTGAAATCACTTTGTTTTTCATGTAGCTTTAGTTTTCAAATTATTGGCACAGTGGAGTCTTGATCAGAACTACATGTTTGTTGTGTAACTTTTGCTGACTCAGTAGTTTCCTAAACTGTATACTATGTGCTACAAAATAGAAAGATACTGCCCCAGCAGGCGCTGGTGGCTCAGGCCTGTAATCCTAGCTACTCGTGTGGCTAAGATCTGAGGGCTGTGGCTCAAAAGCAGACCAAGCAGAAAAGTGTGTATGACTCTTATCTCCAATTAACCACCAGAAAACTGGAAGTGGCACTGTGACTCAAGTGGTAGAGCACTACCCTTGAGCAGAAGCGCTCAGGCCCTGAGTTCAAACCCCACAACTGACCCCTCCTGCCCCCAAAATAGATACTGCCCCCATCTTCAAGTTCTTATTCTTATAGAGGAAGGAATCCAAATAGCAAATGCACAGGTAACAGTTCAGCACAACTATGTAGAGCATTAGATAATTTTAATAACAGCAAATCTGAGTACTATAAACTGAGAAAATAATAACAGTAAGCTGATGATATGCCTTTTTATGTAGTAGAACTCATATTTTGCTCTATTGTTTTCTGTGATCATAATCTACTTACCCTCTTTGAATCTTGACTCATTTATTAATAAAATGATGAAAATAACATTTTGCTAGAAGGCTATTATAAGGAAATAATACATTTATGTGAAACAATTTTGTCATTTGTAAAGAAGTTATGAAAGGCTGATGAGACAGTAGTAAGAGAAATCACATCATTATTTTAACCAAGGAGAAAGAGTGAAGAAGTTGAAATAGACAATGATTAAGTTTATGTGCCTATTTTTAGAATTAATCTTGTACTAAGTTGTATATTCATTTTTGTAACAAAATCATATCAAGGCTTCATAAATATTACCTGAAGTATGTATATTTGGACATCACAAAGTGATTTATAAACATTCATAATCCTGCTCATTTTGCAAGTCCATGGAATCAATACTTTGTCCTGGTTTCAAAATGAGAATTTTTAAAGTCACAAACATTTGCCTAGTTGGGGAGTTGAAGACCAAAAGAAATACTCTCTCTTTTCCATAGTTTTTTTTTTTTTTTCTGTTGGTCATGGGACTTGAACTCTGGGCCTGGGCGCTATCCCTGAGCTCTTCAGTTCAAGGCTACCACCCTATCCCTTAGGCCACAGCACCACTTCCACTCTTCTACTGATTAATTAGAGATAAGAGTCTCTTGGTCGTTAGTGGCCAGGGTGGCTTTGAACCCAGATCCTCAGATCTCAGCCTCCTGAGTAGCTAGGATTACAGGCATGAGCCACCACACTCAGTTTTCCATAACATTTTTAAATACAGCAAACTTTCCTAGTTATCCAAAATGATTCAGTGATTCACAGTCACTTTGATCCATACCTTTTGAATTGAGCAACTAAATAACTTCAGTTCCTCAAAGTCAAGTCTTCATTATGTCTGACTTTGCCAAGGTCCCACTATATTTCACAAATTTGTCGGGTAACTCTAAGATGTGGTTCCAAAGCAATGCCAAGGAATTTCTATAATGGCACAATAGGTTCATCGCACTGAACTTGCTTACTAACATGCCTAAGAGAAGGCAGGACTCACCCCTCTTCAGTTCATATGCCTAGTCCTTGGAATTGGGACAATCACATAACTAGGCAGAATAAAATAAATCCCTCACTTCCTGAACTACTTGGAGGAAAGAAAACATAATTTTGCCAATTGAAAGCCCAAGGAGGCAGGCTATATAGATACTAAGATGAAGCCTCAAACACAAGTACAAGTTTAAGTCCTTTAGTTAAAACATACAAATCTCTGCTTAAGCATAGACAGAACTACTTGAGAGTGCAGAAATATGTGAAGTGAAATGAAATCATGGAATAGTCTAGTCAAGACCACATCTCCTTTGCCTTAACAAAATTTTTCAAAATGTATTCCATCATCCCATCAATATAAACAGAAGTGGGCCAAAGAAAGGCTTTCCCTATTTCATAACAGAAACAGACTTATACCTAGAATGCTGGATTCATAGTGGACCACTGTCTCTCTCATTGGCTCGTGGCTCCTCAGTGAAGATTTAATGTAAGTAAACATCCAGATATTTTAAGAAGGATGGAGCTGGATTCCACATGTAATAAGACTATTAAGTTGTATTTAGTCACACTTACATTATTTCCAGTAACATGAAAGCAGTGGCTAGAGAAAAGGAAGTTGAGTCATTGTGCTGGGGCACTGTGGAACTGAACTAAGAATACCAGTAAGGAAGCAAAAAGGACAGTGATAGGAAGTCATTCCACTCTGGTCCATTGGTGGTTTAAATCTCTGTATGAAGTACACCCTTAGTTATTTGGGCTAGTCTCTGCTCCATCACACATTTCGAGATAATTCATTTCTGTCTTCTTTAATCTTCCTCTCCAGGTAACCTAGCTAGGCCTGTAATCACTCTTGAACTCTCAGTGATATGTTCATTTAAGAAATGAAAAGTGAGTACTTTACGGAAGATCGCACGTGAAACATTTTGAAAAATGCAATCCAACATATAAAAAAGAGATACATTTTTCAGTGGATGAAAAATGATCGTAGAAGGTTAGCCAAAATGAATTGCTTTGGCTATAGTTGTCTCAAGAATGCTAAGCTTTTTTTTTTTTAAGTTTAGTTAATTTTGAAGCTACCTAGAAATTTCCTATGTTGTTATCTCAAGAAGGCCAATTGGTGAAACTATTTTTTGAGACAATTCTTACTTAGTACCGGCACAAATCCTACGGCAGGAAAGTCAGAGAACTGTGTTCAGGATATTCCACAGTAGACTTAACTGAGAAAGAGAATAGACGTTGTGCATAGACGTTGTGCACTGCTATCTTATCACCTTTGGTCAAGCAGTACTGAGGAATTTTAACAGACTTACTTAACCAAAGATAAAACTAAGCAGCATAATGTCGGGTAAATAAAACTAAAGAATTAAATCAGAAGTAGGAGTTACCAGCGGAAAAACAAATGCTGCACATCTAACATCCTAGATCAAGTACAAGTGATTTGTTAGGAGACCAGAGTGGGCCCCTGCATTGTGGGTGCTAGAAATGAACACTTTAAAAGTTGCTTTAGGTAAAGCTATAAGCACAGCACTCAGAGAGCCAGCCAAAATAGCTAAGGGAAACCAGGAAGGCCACATGTGGAACTAATTACTAGCCATAGAGGCCATGACAAAGAACATTTCTCCAGACTTTTCATGGAGGCTTCACTTTCAGGAAGTTGCTATAATTACTGCTCAAGTCTAGAGCAGCCTGCAAGCCGCTGAAAGATCCAACAGAGGAGGAGCAGGGTAAAAAGAGAGAGAGGGAGTAAGAGAAAGAGAGCAAGAGAGGGAGGAAGAGAGGAGGGGGGGTGAACAACTTATCTGTTCTTTCTGACGAGTGAAATACCAGAAAATAAACTACCACAGGGAAAGCTTTGGAAAGAAAAAAAAAAAAAAAAGAAAAGGTTTGCAAATGCACTCAGCCTTCCAAGGTTCCCCTCTGTGTTCACTGTTTTATCTGCTCTCTATCTTCAAATGACTTCTCTAGCCTGGATGGGACAGCAAATTTGTACTTGTCTTAACTCACTTTCGGTTGGCCCCAGCAGAACTGTACATCTTGCCTTTTTTTTTTTTTTTTTTTTTTTTTTTACAGCTTTTCCATACTGGGGCCCACTTCCTGCCCAGTTGAGGAAAAAAATCTGGCCTGAAGATGAAATGACTGCTTAACATTACACGAAAACATCTGGTACCATTTTATGCACAGACCCATGTCTGAGAGCAGGCGATTCCAGCGGTCTCTCCAGCGGCACAGCGCATACCCCGACCTCCCCAGGGTGACATCATCCCATATATGGACTCTCCAGTCCAGCCCTCCCCCTTTTCCTGGTCCTAAATTCATTGCCAGATCCCTAGTCTGCAGCAAATGTGCCACGTCAAGACGGGAAATCACAGCCTCGAGTGTGTGGCTCCGTCGGAGCACAGGAATTCAGGGGGGAAAGCCAGTTCGACCTGGAGGCAGGAGGAAGGCAGGCCCTTCCCCAGCACCGGGAGAGGAGTTTCAGGACTGAGATGGAAGCTTCTGGAGATCCTGCTCCGTCGCCCCAGTGTTCAGACTACCTGTTCAGGACAATGCCGTTGTACAGTAGTCTGCACATTGGTTAGACTGGGCATGGGACAGCAACTGCCACGGACAGCTGGGGACAAGATTTGCTGTGTCCTAGGTGAAGACGTTTGTCCGTTTGCTCCTCTGTTGAATCTCATCTCCAGTGTTTTTCTTCACAGGTTCTGCCCACTAGGGACCAAGAAGCCCTCGAGGTCACCGCTGAGAAAGGACGGCTCCAGGGAAGAGCGGCGGGTAAGGCCTGGGGACTGTCTGCCTCGTCCCTGGCCGGGGAACCTGGTAGGGAGCCCGGGATTGTTTGCATGAACATGCGAGAGAAGCGGAGCTTGATGGGTGATGTTAGCCATGTATATCATTGTCAGAGGTCTCTGCTGCGACTTACTCTGTGTTTTTGATTCTTGAACACGGATCATTCAAGTGCTCTCTAAATGGGCTCCCCACTTCAAAATGAAATATGTTTAAAAAAAGAACCCATTCCGGACACTTGAGAATAACTAAATGAGACTAGGTTTTGATCTGTTGAAATTAATAATTCAGAAGATTAAACACTTGCATGAATGAGCACTATGTGTATAATTTCTAATGTCCGCTGCATTTGTCCTAAAGAATAATTGCTACTTTCAAAATTTCCTATGAATAGAGCTTTTCGGGATATTTACTTATGCAATATAAATACCAGGAATAGAAGTACCTAACAAAGAAGAGTTTACCAAGTTTTGCCCATCAGACAATGACAATGGTACTTTGCCTGGAGAAAAACACCAATCCACAATTGAGTCAGCAACTGCGTAAGTCAGGGAACAGAAACCTCTCTTGAGACATTGTGATAGATAGATATCTCTGTATTAATTTTAATTTTCAAAATCCAGGAATGGTTAATTGGTCAGCTGAGTCCTCTTTCCTATTCTACAAGATTTTTTTTTTTTTACTTCTGTAGCATTTAAGATGATAAGATACTTTGTCTAAAAACCCACTGATAAAAAAGGAATTTGTAAGCTAATGCAAAAGTTTTCTTTGGTCAGTTTCCAGGTTTCCTGGAGGTGAAAAAGGGTGGGAGAGGGAGAGGAAGGAGGAGGGAAGAAAGCCTGCAAGCTGAATGAAAGCCTGATAGAGAAAATAATACACCAGTCTAGGTTTTCAATGTGATCTGTAGTGAGCTTCAGAGGAGGGTCTCTTAAAGTTCTGGGAAAACGAAGTTACTTATTGCCTCACTCCTAGCTCTCTTACCAATAATTTCTACCCCAAAACAATTCTGTATAGTGAAAACATCCATTTTGCTTATAGGCGTTAGTGAAAAAGGAGTCCTATCGCCTTTGTCATATTTAAATACTTTACAAGTTCTTTGCTAAGTTGTACATTTTTCAACTGACTAGAGCAGTCCAAGTTCTCATTGTAAAACATTTTATTACAAAGGGCTGTCCTGAATTTCCATTAATTTCTCCTTGCTGTTTTTATTTTACTAAAAATCAGTCAATTAAAATAATAAATAGCAAGGAGAAATTAAGCTGTTTTCATCTCCAGATTATACTAAATAAACCATTTTCAGTTTCATACTAATTGACTTTAACAGAACAATAAAGATTTTTAAAATAAATTTATAATTTTTCCAAAGAAAAACTTTAAAAAATTCCTAGTTTATAGCAGTTTATTTTTTCAAGGAACATTTTTCCTCACTGATTCTCTTTCTAAAGAAGATGGATAGCTACAAAGCACTTTGGCAATGCCTAAGACGTCTCAAAATTGGTGGATAATTTTTGTTGTTCTTGAAATAATGGAAATTAATAACTTTCATTTGATGTTTATTTATTTTCTTCATATTAAATGTTCTTTTTAATTCAAAGGAACTCACTCCCACTGTCTTGCACCTATTTTCTCCGCAGGGGATGAGTTTTAGTCTGGAGAAGAACAGTACATAAAGGTGACCTTGGCGTGAGTTCAGGAGTAAAAATACAAAAAAAATATACCCCATAAAGGTGTAACCCAAGAATTTGCTATCATATGTTCCTTGGAGATTTAAGAGCCTATTGGTGAGGCAAACTTTAAACATGTAGAGACAAAGTATTCTTAACTTTAAGTTACAGCTCACTTAAAAATCAGAGGTAAAGGGTTTATGAACCTCTGCTGGTTGAAAGCACAATGGCTGTCGATGTGCTACATGGATGGGTACATACATGGATCCACACATGGATACATATATAATTGTAAAACTACAATGTCTACATCTGGAGTAATTTGAATAATGCTTAATATTATTTTGGTATTACTTAATAAGGCAATATATAAATGTTTAGGGATTATAGAAGCAATTCAAGAAAAAGTAACCAACAGTGAATATCTTCAACTAAAATTGCCTCTGAATGTAATGGTAAGTGTAAATATTAAAATTAAAACACTGTATGGGGTCCTAAAGAGAAAGCTATTTGCTGGATCTATCCAAATTATATTTCATGGAGATTTCATAGTTATTTTTCTGTGAATAAATTAGACTAGGCACTGGGTTAAAAGAGTGTTTTCAGCTATCTAAGAGAAAGGAAATTCGGAGCCTTCGCTTTCAACGCCATCATCCGTAACTGGAAGAAGATAAATACAATATAGTCCACTTAAATTATCAAATCTATTTTTTAGCCATAGATTTCAAAATCAAGAAAGTTTGTTTAGCATGGGGACAAAGTTTCACACTGATAGCTTTCCTACAATTAGTCAATAGTATTACAAATATCCTTCCTGAGCTTTTAGCCCAGATAATATGTTTATATTTTTCAAAGACCAAAATATACTATCTACTGCCTCCCCACTCACCTCTAGTCTACAGACCACCCAAGTATTTCCCTTTGTGGGAAAGTGTTTAGGGAAAAAAAAATCCTAATGGGGGGGTGGGGAGAAAAAAACAATCTCTCTCTCTCTCTCTCTCTCTCCTTATTTTTTCTTTTGTGGAAGCCTGAAGTTGTTGTAGGAAATAAAAAGCAAGTACTTGGTAACGTTTAAAAAGTTCCCCGTCCACAAATGTCTATCCCCGTAGAAGCCAAAATTCTGTTATCTAGAAGGGATTTGCTATTTAAAATCAATCCATTTTACACTTATCTAAGGGGAATTGCTCAACCAACCCAAGAATGCCCCAATAATAACCATGGGGCTATCTATAACCTAGAAACCCCAGCTTAAAATACCTAGGTCAGGCTCAAACCTGAGACAGGAAATTCCAAAGACTGAAACTTTCTTTAAATCCCATTTTGCTTTCTTGTCCTGATAGTTCTATATATATATTCCCTTTCAAAGGCCTCTTATTAACAATTTTTAAAACAGGGAAACTATTAAATTTTGATTTTGAATTTTCTGACTTATTGTCCTACTCAGTTTTTGGAGTTGATTTAGTTCAATTAACAAGAGAGTTAGAGGATAATTCTTTGTTGCATTTCATTTTGAAGGAACAAAAGATAATATAAATATTGAAATTACATAGTATGTATAGAAATGCAATAGCACTTTAATATATACTTTGGCTCAGGCTTAAATGATAACAAAATAGTATTCACCTTATAGAAATAAGAAATAACAAGAGACTAAGAAAAAATAAAGGTTTTCTTAACAAGAATAGTGGCAGATTCACCTAACTAAGAATGTTAAATTGCCACATATTGCCACATGTAACTATATTTTTAATGTAAGAAATATAAATTGTTCAGAATTTTAAGAGTTGAACAAGCTCCCCCTCCCATTTTTCAGCAAAACTTTTTTCCTCACAAAAAAAAAAAACCAACCAACTTAGAATTGTTCAGGCTCAGAAGGTTTTAGATACCTTGGTTTAATTAAACTGTTTTATACTAAAGGATAATATATGAACTCACAAGTGTTTCTTTTTATTTTTTCAGGTTGTATGCATCATGCCTTTAATTGAACAAAGTAAACTGGATTAAATTATTTATGGGGCAGAGGGAAAACTATACAAAATCATAGTTTTAGATTTCTATCAGTGTATCCATGTGAGTCATTCTATAATATTTTCTGTCAAACTGAGTGCAGTACCAACAATAAGATATTCTAAGGTATTGTATTTTACACCCTCTATCCTATGTAATTATTTAATTAATAACCAAGTTTATTGAAGGTTTTGGTTCTCTCCGGGGGGAAAAATGGTCTTCTACTCTGAAGTGATGTCCAGAAACAGATTATTTTCTTGAAATTAAATAAATCCAGAAAATTGCATGGCTCAATTCTTTAAATTTTTTATCCAGTAACTGCATAAGACTTCAGATGTGTAGAGCAATGCTGTATTCTCAGTCTCTAAACCCTTTTTATTCTTGTCATGAAGTTTTAATTTGCTATTTTTCCTCAAATTTCACAAAATATAATGGTAAATAATAAAACACTTTTATTTAAAGTTCTTTGAAAATACTCAAATATTTTCTAGAATAATTCTGTGTGGATAATATTGTGTATTTTGATAGTTTTTTTTTAACGAATTCCCACTTATTAGAATTTTAATTCTTGATAGTTTGGATTTTAAATGGGGATGGAAACTGTTTAATACCTCTATGGTGTGAATTGCTCATTGATATGAGAAGAGCCAGAATTATTCTTAACTTACCAGAGTTGTATTTTATATCTGTATATGTATTATTATAAGGCTTTGAATTTTGAAATATGAAATGAACTTTTATTCCCTGCATGGAAAAAGGAGAGTTCCTTCCTTTCTACCTGAGATTCATGACACGGCCCTCTCAATTAAGAGAGACATAGCTCAAAAATGCCTTTTGATTCTCATAGCCATTAGAAACTTTTTATTTAAAAATGAGAAATTTAAATAAGTTCCTGTTGTTCAACACTGTATTGACTAAAAAAAAATAAAAACAACTATAAGTCAATTCCCTTGCAAAAAATCCCATGATCCAAGCATCAAATACCAAAGTCCATTGATGCAGGTACCAAATACATTCAACTCAATATTTTGAAAATGGCTGCTGTTAACATGCAATTGACATTCCCTTCCTCCATGGAAAAGGTTACAGTACTTATCTGCTACAAGAACCATATATAAACATAGCTGGTCTCTTGAACTTCAGTATTAAAATATGCACAATTTTGGTGAAGAGGAAAGTTATCTGGTTTCATTAGTCTGAACTCTGTATGTGAGCAGGTAAGAATAGGAACTGGACTTCAAAATAAATCTTGTGCTTAAACTTTTTCCCCTTAACATCTTAATGTGAGTATTCTGTTTTGTTGATTTTTTTCTTGTTAGCACATTTGCAACAAATGTATAAGTGTACTTTTTGAATAAAGTCAAAGTCTAACTTGTTTTTAGTTCTATAATGTGTTAAGGTTGAAATCTATTGTGTGTTTTTCTCCCTCCCTTCTTCCCCTCCCAAATCACCAAATCTGGAAAACAGGCTGATTGTGTCTGTCCATGAGCAAAGGAAGCCTGAAGGACCCAAGTGCTTGGCTGGACAGAGTTGTCATGTGTCTGCCTGTCTACACTTGCTGTGCAGAACATCCGCTCACCTGTACAGCAGGCACAGACAGGCAGTCACATGACAACCCAGCCTGAGTGACAACCAGCCAATGAGAGAAAGCAGCCCTCACACCATAGCATCTACACCAAGAGCTACAAACAAAATGAAGGGCTTGGGGCCTGGTGTTGTCAACTGTTTGCTTATTAATACTTCATTCATATGTATCATTATTTTATTTTGATTCAAATTATTAAAACCCATCCAAAGTAAAGTGAGTGGTGCCTATGAAATATAATAAAACCCATTTCTCAAAATGTTCCTGTGCTTTCTATACTTCTGTTTTCCTAATGACTGTTGTCAGAAAATCACTACCCTTGATGTTTATTATATACATCTTTGCCACATTCCAGAATCAATATTAAATGTCAGTAATATAAAACAAAACCTCAGGCTGATGTTAGACTAGGAATAAATTGTTCTAACAGTTTTAACCTTTAAAGTAGGATCAATTTTCTCCATTGTGACTTCTTCATCAATGGAAAAGCATCATAAAAATAATGAGGAGAAAATAATAGTGTGGATGGTCAAATATTTTGAGTTAAGGAAATCTAAGGGTCTGGTCTAGGTAAAATGCAGTTAAAATATTCTCTCAAACAACTGTCAAATTAAAACAATAGTTTCTCTTCTTTTCATAAGTAGAATGGGGAAATTGAAACTTCAGTATTTGTAAGTGTCATGACATAAATAGAACTGTATCTATGTCAATTTTCAGTTAAGAAGAGTTTTACACCATAGTTCTCCAGTATAGAATTTATGGAGTCAATATGTTTATTCAGAATACTTGCTTCCATTCATATAAGCATGCATGCTCTTGAGATGTGCAAAGATTTCAGTGTTTTCAAAAATATAATCCGATGAACATTGCATATTTTCTTGAGAAAATATCAGAACTTCAGTTTATTCACTGTTAACTGGAGTAAAACAGAGACACTTTTGTATACGGATATTTAAATATATAAAGGTAAAAATTGGGAAGATGGATAAATTTAGAACTTTATCTATTGTGGCTCACAATCTTTGTTATTTTTTAAAATTAGTTTTTATCTTTCTTAGGCTTTAATCAAGTTTTACAAATGCAATGCATTTTCGTAATCCACTATTTTTCACTAATTCACTATTTTCACATATGTCTTAAAAAGTACATGTCTTGAAGTAAAAGAAAACTATTTTCCCTTCAGATAATTCACTTTAAAAATGATTTTAAAGATAAGGTTCCAATAAGGTTCCAAGTTCCTGATATGGTTAAATATATAAACCAAACCACTTTTTTTCTTGAAGATAAAAACAAAGAACACCAACAACAAAAACTCTGACTGATGGGCAAATTTATGGCATGAAAAGATAAATATCTCACAATAATCTGGACTTGCAGAAATACGTGGACTAAAATCTACTTCTGCTTCTTTAAGAGTCATTGTGTGCACAGGGCTTTTTTTTTTTAACCTTAAAGTTCCATGACTAGCAAAGTAGCAAACAATACTTTACAAAGTGTAAAATACAAGCAGGAAGTCCACAAAAAAATGTCTCAGAATATTTACATAGTCCCACCCATTTTAAATGCCTTATAAGACCAGCTGCTAACACTACCCTCAAGAGTTCACGTATGGAACCATTCTATTACATCTGCAAGGGGGTCTGGAAGAGAGTTTGAGAGTTCTTGCAACACAGCATTAAGGAGCCTGATGTAGTATACCCAAATAATAGAGAAAGCTCAGGGGTCAGTAGAGTTACCTCAAAGTGAAGCCCTCCCAGATAACATTTCAAGTGCTTTTTTTTTTAAGATGGAAAACATGAGGTTAGCATTTAGAAAACATAATTTTTACTCAGCTCTCAAAAACTCTTGCAAGAATGTTTGACATGTCAAAACGTGAAATATTTTACATTATAAATACATCGAATGAATCACATTTAAATTTCAATTCTTGGAAAAGGACCCTAGAAAGAGAAATTTGAATAGATAGTAGAAACTTAAATAGGACAAATAGTGCATACAGGAGAAAGGGTCTGGACCTAAAAGTACTTTTTAAATAAATTTGAAAAAGCATTATCCATCATAGTTTATTAAAGATCACTTTTTTCAAGACTGTAAATTTTTGGATAAGGCCAGAATGTGAAGATGATCATAAGGAATATTTCTATACTGAAAAACATAATATAAGATACTTTCTATATGTACAAATATATACGTAACTATAAACAAAGAATTCTATTACATAAATGGATTTATATTCAGTTTTCACCTTCCTTTGCAAAAGAAGCTAACTTTTGGCTGTCAAATATTTCAAGCAATGTGAACAGTGTTCTTAGGGTCTAGGCTGGCCTGCTCTAGGTCTGTCAAAAACATGCTGAATATTGAAAGCATACATAAAAATGAAAAGGGCTCTTACTAGAGATTTCTGGGAAGTTGAGGTCTTATAACTGTCAAGGGAGAGAGCTGTCATTTTGTTTCCTATTACCAAAGACACATTTGTCATCAGTAACAGTTACATAATCAAAACAGTACTAAATAAATATCCCTATAAGGGAATTATATAATCTCTTTATCAAGCTATCCAAACATTTTGACCCACAAAAATGAGGCCTGTAATTTTGGGGGAGTGCAAAGAATGTTCTTATTTCGATTCGATGTTGGATGTTCTTCAACAGTGTAAGGTTAGTATATTTCCTTTGGAACGATTTCTGTTACATTACTCTAGCTTCCTAGGAATATGCCATTATGATTATGATTTTAATCCCAATACTGCATTACATAAATAGAATGCTGACAAACTATTCTTAATATGTATAACCTAGATGAACCTTTGCTTCAGATATTTTAACTATTAGAATTTATACATTTATACATTTTTACTCTTTTTCCTTACATCAGAGAATCCTAGTCTTGTAAAATTTGTAATTCAAAAATATTTTAAAGAAAAGTCATTATCTTTTAAAATTTTTATCTTAGTATCTTAATGTAAAAATTTCAGGACTGAAGATCCCTTTGAAATTACAGCTTCTATTTTATGCTCAATAACCTGCTTTTTCCTAAATTCCCAATAATTGTATGGGACATACTTATGTGTGAAAATAACAACTGAAATTTTTAATTTTTTTGCTTAAATAATCTTCAATCCAGAAAACTATAATTGGTCAGAGCAGAAAAAGAAGTCATTCATCTTCAATAATTAAAGTTAGCAACTGTAAAGCAATCTACCTCTGATGATGATTTTACCCTGTAATTTGAGTACTTAATATGTCATGACATGGTGAATTGTTACATGGTCTTCTGATATGCATTCACTTACTGGCTCAATCATACTCGTCAATATTTAACTAGTGCCTCATCTCAGTGCCTTATTCACTGGGGGAAGAATGTAAACTATCTCATAGCTCCTGCTTCTATAAAAACCTCAGTTTGATCACATGACTCCCCAGTCTAAAAACTTTAAGAAGTCTTTATCATTCTTAACACTCTCAAATCCTCTACCTTTAGAGCCCCTTTCTCTCTCTTCTAGTCGCTCTGGAATTCATTCAGTTCCTAAATTCATCAGGCTGGATCCTGACAAGTATATTAACATAAATCTTCTCCAGTCACTCAGCCTGAAGTCCTGCTATCCTCTCATAATCCACCCCACCCACACAGGCTGGGACTGGACAAGTATCATGGATTGTCTGCTAACCATTATATCTTTAGTGACAAAAACAGTGCTTGCTATATAGCAGGAGCTCAGAAAACACTCATTAGAAAATGTTTTGGTGGTAAAGAACACAGCACTGACACTTCTCAACTGGCCAAGTCCTTTCTTTTCTTTCTTTTTGTTTTTGTTTTTGTGGGTCATGGGACTTGAACTCTGGGTGCTGTCCCTGAGCTCTTCAGCCCAAGGCTACCATCCTATCCCTTGAGCTTTTCTGGTGATTAATTGGAAATAAGAGTCTCATGGACTTTTTAGTGCCAGGGCTGAATTTGAACCACCATCCTCAGATCTCAGCCTCCTGAGTATCTAGGATTACTGGCATGAGCCACTGCTTCTGGCTCCTTTCTTTTCTATGAATCTCAAAAATGGAGACTATAAACTACATATTCTGAGGTTGCTGTTAAGAGAACTATGAATATTCAATAAATATTAACCATTATGATGATGCTCATCATATAGAATAAGAGATAGAAAGTTGGCCTGATGGATTTAAGTAGGTAATGCAGATAAAGGAAAAGGTTATTTACACCACAGTTACTAATTTGAGAGCTTATTACATGAAAACTATTTGTTGTTTGGTTTAGTTGAACATATTCACCAGTATAGGTGAACCTGTCATGAACTCTAGACTAGATGTTAACAGATGAGCATAGTTTTAGTATATAAAATTAGATTATATGTTCATATACATAAATGTATGAACAAACACATGTACATACATGTTTACAAATACATATATGTATAAGTTTGTGTATATAAGCTTACACATACATGTAAAATTAGAATAAGAGGAACTCTGACTATGAGATGTTCCAGTTTCATAGCACTGAACACAGTGAAAAGACAGAAGCTGATATAACGTTCTTAGCTGGGCTAAAATTGGCCAAAGCTGCCAGAGTAAGACCCAAGTGGGTATATGCTGACTAAAAACTGCTATGCAGAATGCCGAATAATACCCTAACTGTGGCTATCTGAGTTAATCTATTCCTTCTTCAAATCCTCAGTAAAGGCGAGTACTTCAAATAAACCGTGTTATTACTTTGACTGAAATCAAGAACGCTAAGTGTCATCATCTTAGATCACAAGTCTGTATGTCCAAGTTAGGTATTGGCCCCCAAATCAGCAACCTCTTTACTTACTGTCTATAGGCCTAAAAATGTACGCATTGGAGCTATAAATGTCTTCTATATTGTCACTGTCTGTACAAGGGTGGTATTCCCACAAAATATGTTATCTTCTCACTTACAGAATGCAAGCCCCTTGCTGGTCTCTAAATTCTGTACTTCTGCTTTGGCAATTTGCACCTTTCACTCTGTCTTTATCTTGAGGAGAGCTGTCTCTTTTCCTATTGGTCACACTGAGTCTCCAATTCAGCATAAGATTGACAGTCATCAATACGATAAGGCATATTTACAGATCTAATGAGAATGAAAAGGCAAAATACAGGTACAGGTGTTTATGTTACCAGGCTTCTACAAGGTACATTCTTCTTCTCACAACTGAAGAACTACTGATATGGCTGGGCTTTGGCTCATTGGTAGAGTGCCCAGGTTTGATTCCCAGTGCTGAAAAAATAATTGTCTACTATTTTTCAGAAAGATATTTTTTACATTGTCCTATTTCTTTCATTCTTTCTATTTTTGCCAGTCCCGGGGCTTGAACTCAGGGTCCAGGCAATGCCCTTGAGCTTTCTCAAGGCTAGCTCTCTACCACTTGAGCCATAGGGCCACTCCTGGCTTTTTCTGTGTATGTGGTACAGAGGAATCGAACTCGGGTCTTCATGCATGTTAGGCCTTACCTCTAGGCCACACTCCTGGCCCTGTCCTATTTCTTTAGACCTACCACCAATACAAAATTAGAACTACTCAAGATGATCACACAAGAAGTATCAGTTAAGTCCACTTCAGCAACATCAGCAGCCGCCATCATCAGCCTAACTCTTCTAACGCTGGAATTAGCACGCGTCCAACGGCATTTTCCCTCACACACCACCCAAGCTTTCTCCAACAATTCAGCGGGAATGGCAACTAATTTTCACCAAAGAAGTCAAACTTTTCAAGTTTTTAAGGTTGTCCACAGAATCATCTTGCATCTGCATTGACTTGAGCTGTGATTGCAAGACCTTCATGCATTTCAGCATCACTTAAAACACTGCTGCTTCTGCCTGGAGCACTGTTTCTATTTCCAGGCTGCTTTCCCTTCTGCTGCTGTTGCCTAAACGTTTTCTGCACACAGGTCCTCCAACTCATTATATCATGCTCATTCCAATACTGAGCCATCTTTCTAAACCATGGGTCTACTCATGCCATACTCTGTTGGATTGTTGTAGCGGTTTCCAATTGTCCATGGAATAAAATCTAAACACTTGGGTGGCAACAATAGGGTCCCCACCCCCTGGTAAATTTGACTTCATTTCCTGCCTCTTTCTCTATAGTTCCTGAATGAGGTTGCAAGCTTCCTCTCATTCCCTATATCAGGGGGTTTACACATACTGTTTTCTCTACAACATATTCCTCAACAAATTTTTCTCTACAGCACATCATTCCAGTATTTGCTTGAATCTTCCTGTCTTCTGATTACCTAGTTTTAAGACTCTTTTGACTACTTTTTTACTCCCTGTTGTATTATCTTTCAAAGCACTTAATATCTTATATTGTTTGAATGGTCTGTTTATTTATTAGATCCATATATAGCCACATCCCCATCCATCTTTTTTTTGACATGACATGATATAAATGAAGAGAACTACTCTTTCCTTTGGTTTATTCACCTAAATCGTTCAAGTCATTCTCACTTCCCCTTGCTCCAACCACCAACCACACACACACACACACACACACACACACACACACACACACACACACACACACCTTTAATAAAAGGTATGTTGGCACTTGGGTAATATTAGATAAATTTACTTTCTATTCCTTTTGGAGTCAGGTATTACCTACAGAGCTTCAGTAATTCAGCAAAACATTATCTTGTATCATTAGAGAAGAGGAAGAGATGTCTAGTGACATGAATTTATGTTCCAAGGATGTTCTTTTCCTACAGAGAACATAGGGAACCTTCTAATAGGTTCATTTCATAATCCACATAGCCAGGCAGAGGAGTTCAAAAATTCCATGCACCTATAGCTACCCCAGAGTCCTCAGAGCCCCTGGTCAAAACATCAGGACCAAGTAATGCTTGGATATCTGGAAATTATCTTCATGAAAGTTCTGTGAAGCAGACTTGACCAAACACAGGAACCTCTAGGATTCTTGCCCATATTTGTGCTTGAGAACACAAGTTCTAGTGCCCAACAGCCTGGATGCATATTTCCACTCTGCTATATGACCTTGGGAAGTTAGTTATCATCACCAGTATCAAATGTTCTTCAGTAAGAGAAAGAGAGTTCCTGTAGAAATGGCATTTCAAGAGATTGGGGAGTTTTTTTGAAGGTTGCTGGTGGTGATAGTGGTAGTGCTTGCTTTGGTATTACAAAATAGCAATACTAATAACACAACACCTCTCTTAAGGTAGTAATATGATTTAATGATATCATTTAATATACACAAAACACTAACCATTGCCATTATGATTCCTCAGGACAACTGAACAGCAAAGAGGATAATCTGTTTGTTGACTTTTATAGGAAAGGAAATGCCTCCAAGCTTAAGCTGAGATCTTCAAAACTAGAGCTTCCCAAAGAATGACAGGGTCAGTATAGGAAAGAATTCAATGGTAATCCTCAGACTCTCACAAGGACCAACCTCAGTTTTGATTAAGGTCAGTAACAATAAAGAACGTGAAAATAATCTTGTAAATAGATAATATGTTTTGACATTTCCAGAGGATTTGAATTCTTTTACTGAAGATAAAGTTAGTAGCAATTTTTTTAAAAAAGCATCCAGTGTTTTCTTTTCAACATATTGTCTACCTACAAAAGCATGTGGAAAATGGAAAACACTAGAAGACATGAATGATCCCTTGCAAGAACTGAAAAGTGCAATTTGCAAAGCTTTAAAAAACATATTACACCAAGATAGAAATGCCCTTGATAGCCAAATGAAATTGTGATAATTACACCCCTCCATAGTTTTGCCACCATAGAGCATTTTCATATAATCTTTGCATGCTGAATTATAAACACCATTTTATGCTGAATAATAAACAAGTCAGACTGGAGCTGTTAAAAGTTTTAGAACATACTCAGTCTCTATCTATGCCAACTAAAATCTAGCTTGATATAATTTATAGCACCTAAATGGCTCTGTAAGACAAATTTTTGATGTATTTTTATATCTAGCAGATTTTAAATGGATTGTTAAGTTACAGGTTCAAAATTATGAATACCTAGTATAAAGTACAACATCATAATGATGATAATTGGATGCTTTTGCAGATATATCCAATTCCCAAAAAGAAGAAAGAAATCTTGCATAAACAATGGTCTGATCCTCACTTGAATGATGTGCACATTCTCAAAGCCTTTCATTTGAGAGAGATATCATAGCAACAATTTCGGCTCTGCACTGGTGTTATTAATTTTACTCTCAAGATGTCTCATTACCTGAGGCCTCTTCAACACACAATTTAGTCAATCTTGCACTCACTGTATCTGCATATTATCAGAAAGCAGCCAAGTTTGCAATGACTGATCTCTAACTCCATTTCATCAGGGAAGCAAAATATGATGACACCAGAGAAATAAGCAGGGAAAGAAACGTGAGGGCATATTGTCAAATTAGGTAGCGATGAAGAAATAAAAGTGTTTTGTTAAATAAACATTCAAAACTACATCTCACTGAGAGGCAGAGGACAACTGCTTTTTTGAAAATTGTACATCAGCATAAGATCAGTTCGTGCAACTTTAGAAACATATCACAAAGACAGCTCGGTCCCGCTGGATCTTACCTCATCGTCTTTATACCAGGACAAGCTTTCTGCAGTGAGGACGAACCAGTATCCCTTGGAGCCTCCTTTCATGATGCCAATGTTGCTGATAGTCAGCCAGCCCTTACGAATGACCTGCAAGAGAACACACACCAGCAGAAGAGTTTAATGTAAGCCAATGGAGACTGCATGTCCTTGGACTACTGAAGTCAAAACAAGATATGAACTGCAGCAAGAATGGCCTTGTTCCCAAAAAGCTCAACTTCTACTGATCTATTCAAGATACTATTTCTTCTAAAACTGAAGATGGCCAGAAAGAAGTCCTTTCCACTGGTGAATAAAATAAAAATCTCGGACTCCTATGGATGGCGGGAGCAGAGTGACTGAAACAGACAGGAATGAAATGAGGCAGTCTAACAAACTTGTGCCAGGCCTATTTATGGCACTGCTGCTACAATTAAAACACATTTAGTTGATTGGATGAACAATAGACATTCCATGCCCGCTGCTTCTTCACTCCCTTCCAGCCTACTCGTCCATTTGTCTGCCTGGTTTGCAGCTCATTACGATCTACAGCAGAGACTGGCCAGAAAAGGGAGAAAAGCAGAAACACAAACCAACCAATTAGATCCTTGTTAACAGCCACAAAAAGACTGAGGAGAGAAGCTGAAATAATAAACTAAAATGAAAAGCTTGAGGCTTTTTAAGGGCCTTGATTTATCTCCTACTGGTTGTTGTATGTCACACACAAAACATGCAGCATCTTCACAAAAATCTTTACATAGGATTCAAATATTAAAACATTCACAGCCAAGCTACACAAGAGGCTGAGATATGAGGATCAGGGTTCAAAGCCAGCTCAGGTTGAAAAGTCTCTGTGAGACTCTTATCTCCAATTAACCACCAAGAAAACCAGAAGCAGCCCTGTGGCTCACAGTGGTATACTGCTAGCCTCAGAGTCAGTGCCCAGGCCCTGAGTTCAAAGAACATGACTGACAATATACTCAGGTTTCAAGTTTGGTGGAAATTATTTACAAGTATCATTTAACAGAGCTTTTTCTCTCATAGTAGTTGTGAAGTTAAACTTTTCCACATGGCATAGTATTTTACCATATCCTCAATGCCAGATAAGTTTGCTGTCATCGAGCCAGAAATACAATTGTATCTAAAGTTGGCTGTTGGTATTCCAAAGGTAAAAATGTGCCCTCCACCAGAATCATCATAAAATAACAAAAAAATCACTTATTGAATGACTTGGAGTCAGTCCCTAAATAATGATTAAAAACACTAATAATCATTCTTTCTGATGGCAGCACAGAATTCCATTGTGTATAAATATCAGATCTTCATGATCCACTCATCTACTGAAGGGCATCTGGGTTGGTTTCATATCTCTGCTATGGTAAATAGTGCTGCAATGAACATCGTTGTGTTAGTGGATTGAGTATGTTCTTGTTTCTGGACAATTGGGTAAATGCCAAGATGTTGAATTGCTGGGTCATAGGAGAGTTCTATGTTTAGTCTTTTAAGGAACTGCTATACTGCTTTCCACAGTGGTTGAATGAGTTTACACTCTCACCAACAGTGTAGTAGTGATCCCTCCTGGCCACATCCCCGCCAGCACCTGTTGTTGTTGGATTTCTTGGCCATTCTAATTTGGAGTGGGGTGGAATCTTAGAGTTGTTTTGATTTGCATTTCTTTTATGGCCAGAGATGTCAAGCATTTCTTCATGTGTCTATAGGCCATTCTTATTTTCTTCAGAGAAGACTCTCTTTAAGTCTTTGGCCCATCTTTTAATGGGATGGTTGTTTGTTTGGAGATTAGTTTTGGAGTGATTCAATTATTTGAGCTGTTGATATATTTTAGATATGAGGCCTTTGTCTGTTGTATGGTTAGTGAAGATCTTCTCCCAATCTGTGTGCTTTCTATTTAACTTGCTAGCTATGTCCTTCGCTATATGCCATCAGAACAATATTGAAAGACTTGGAAAAAATCATATTAAGTGAAGCAAGCCAAATCCAAAGGAACATAGGCTCAATGGTTTCCCTCATTTGTAATAATTAGTACACACCTAAGACTCTCCTAGCAGAGGATTACAATAGCACAAAATCTAGATATATAAGGCCATATATGATGAGGCTAAATGAAAAGATCTCCAGGATATGGAAACAAGAGCTTTATATCATGTGATTGTTGTTCTTAATGTACTATGTTATTTCTCTTCTCTTTTGTTGTCCTTTGGTTAATCTCATATTGTTACAGTATCTGACTTTGTTACCTGGCATATTATATATACATTTATTTGTTTATTTGAAATAAGAAAGGGAAGGGGGGAAAACAAGATGATTGGGAGGGTGTAAGGGAAGGGAAAGGGGACAAAAACATGAGAAGGGGTATCAATGTGTGAGAAGTAATGCACCTACTACCTGGCAAATATAACTGTAACCCCTCTATACATTACAATGAAAAATTGAAACAAACACTAATAATCAGAGTTTAGGTTTTATATTACTATTTAATATTCTAGTTAAAGGATCAAGACCTAGTTGGAGAAGGAAAGCACAACCCTTGGGACAAGTATAAAGTGAGCCAAGGTTCTCATGCTCCTCTACCAGGGGTCTCTGTATACTTCTAGATGGAGCAGATCTTCAGTCCCTGAAATCCCTGATTCAGCATCTCCCAAGGACGCAATCACTTTTTGGAGCTCTGTTGCTGGTATAGATGCCCAGTAGTTATTCTTCTTAGGTTCCAGATTATGGAATCTATCTCCACTCATCAAAATTCTCTCTTCTCACTCAATATAAGAAAATGAAAACACTAAATACCAAAGTATGGTTTCCATTAACTATACTATATTCATTGGGTTGCTTTCTAAGCACACATATTCCTGTGCCAAGAACCACTCTCAATAAATCACATTCCATTTATGAAAAAACCCAGGGGGTCTGCCTTTTTAACACATTCCCAAGGGAATTCTTATTTATATTGAAAGGTGAAAACCACTGCATGAACTTCATTTTCCTTAGAGCAAATGATCACACCTAGTTTTTTTTAAATAATAGGAAGAGATAGCTAAATTATTTCACATCAAGGCTATAACCAGGATTTATAGTAACATGCATAATCATATTCTCAATAGAAATTCTACTAATTATTCCAGCTTGTTAGTTATCTTAAGATTTTAGAAAGCTTTTCCAAGGTGCTTCAGAAGTTCCAGCAGCAAATTATCATTTCACCTACAGGCAGAACAGGGTGCTACCTTTAAGAGGAACCATGAACTTTTAATTCAATTAACAAAATGTTCAAAACTTATCATACATTGAGATTTTTTTAAAAGCACGTGGATGGCATAATCTATACCCATAAGATACAAGAATACTATAGTTGTGAGGAAAGCAGACCCATAAAGACAAAATCTCAAGGATAATCTTCTCTTACAGAATTATTTGTAAGAGATATGTATGTCAAAAGAAGGGGTATTTGACCTGATTTAAAAAGCTGTGGCTTCAGAAGAGCACGGAAGGTAAGTCCAAGCACATCAAGTGTCCTGCTTGTTTGTTTTCCACAGAGAAGGACAAACAATAACAAGTATGAAAGATCTACTAAGTGCAGAAAACACAAGGGGATGAAGAAAAGTTGGAGAGTGAGGGAAGGGGTGACATTGAAAATGAAATGTACTTTTTACTTGACTTACATAACTGAAACCTCTCTGCACATTGCCTGTATAATAACAATAATTTTTTTAAGTTGGGACTGAAAAAGACATGGGGTGAAAATGTAATGGTTCAGTGACAACCCTAAATTTCACTGATCTCATCACCCTAGAATTATTAAAAGTAAATTTCAGATACACATCTTCAATACATTTATATTTATTTTTAAGAATTTCTATGTGACTTTTGTATTCATAAACTGTATGCTTTATATCAAAATAGAGATTTGAAAATTTTGATGTAAACAACAAAATACATATATTTTAATTTAAAAAAACTCGTGGGGCAGGCTTGGGTATAAGCTAAGTGATAGAATCCTTACCTATAATACACAAGCCCCTGGGTTTATTCCCCAGCACCACCTAACCCCACACACATTGTAAGGGTATACATCTTGTTATCTTTATTATCTTATAATTGACCGCAGGATCTGTTTTCTTATTCTATGTACATACCACATATTTGTACATATGTATGTGTACCTATGCGTCTGTATCTTAATGGTTCTCCCATGCTCCCTGGGATAGAGAAATTAGGTTTTACCAACTATCATAATTACCCAATAGAAAAAAATGACCAAAGCACAAACTAAGGACATGACATGCAAAGTTAAAGAGAAAAAGTTAGTCTACTGAATATCTAGGAGATCAAATCAACAGGACTTTTGACTGGATGAGAGGCATGGATGAAGAAAAAAACTCTAGAACTAGTGGGATAATTACTAACAAGTAGTCACTAATGTCTATTTGCTCTGTAAAGACTAGTTTTAATTAAGACATGAAGTATTAAAATAAACACTGAAGTTTGAAAACTTCATAATAATTTTTAATAATCTGACTCTTAAAAGCTTATAGGGAGGACCAGGAGTGTGGCCTAGCATGCATGAAGCCATGGGCTCAATTCTTCAGTACCACATACACAGAAAAGGCCAGAAGTTGTACTGTGACTTAAGTGGCACAGTACTAGTTTTGAGCAAAGTGTCCAAGGACAGTGCCCAGGCCTTGAGTTCAAAGCCCCAAGACTGGCAAAAAGAAAGAAAGAAAGAAAGAAAGAAAGAAAGAAAGAAAGAAAGAAAGAAAGAAAGAAAGAAAGAAAGAAGGAAGGAAGGAAGGAAGGAAGGAAGGAAGGAAGGAAGGAAGGAAGGAAAGAAAGAAAGAAAGAAAGAAAGAAAGAAAGAAAGAAAGAAAGGAAGGAAGGAAGGAAGGAAGAAGGAAGGAAGGAAGGAAGGAAGGAAGGAAGGAAGGAAGAAAGAAAGAAAGAAAGAAAGAAAGAAAGAAAGAAAGAAAGAAAGAAAGAAAGAAAGGAAGAAGGAAGGAAGGAAGGAAGGAAGGAAGGAAGAAAGAAAGAAAGAAAGAAAGAAAGAAAGAAAGAAAGAAAGAAAGAAAATGATAGGAAAATAATCTGCCTGCATAAAACTAAATTCAACTCTGGATGTTTTTTTTCTTTTTTTAGTGTGGCTACCGAAAGATTTACCTACGCATAGTTGTTAACATTATTTTTATTAGATAATTTGCTCCTTAGAGTAATGATAAAACTCTTGGATATACTGTGTTTTAGAATCAGCCATACAACTGTGAGAAGGAATAAAGATACATTATTGATGAATCTACCCAAGGGCTTAGGGAATTTAAGGCACTTATAAGGTACACTTAAGAAAGGTAACTTATATCAATGTTTATTTTAGTTGCTTTTTTAAAAATTAAATCAAAATATCCTCTCTTTAAAAAAAGTAACTTCTGAAGCAAAGGAGGAAAATTGGGGTTGAACATATAGTCAATGTAAATCCTTATCATATATGCCCTTGGCTTTAAAACTGAGCAACATAGCAGTGGGTCAAGGTGGAATCCTTGGAGAACACTCACATTTAAATGGTAGCCACAACGACAGAGAAGGAAAGTTGGAGAATAGCAGTCAGGTCAAGGGAGTCAAAGGCATGGTAAATGTCAAGAAGTGTGTGTCTCAGGGCACCAAGCCCATCATAATAAAGGACATAAAGTCCAATGTCAATGCCAAAGGCTTTAGCTATACACTATATCCAATGTGGTGGTGGGATGAGGAGTCAAGACTTCACTGGGTTCAAAAGTGAATGGACCCCATTTCCCTCCCACCCGTTTGTGAAGTTATGTACCTTCTAGCTGGTGAATATAATGTAACCCTTCTAGTAATCACAATAAAAAATTATTTAAAACAAAGTGAATGGAGAGTATAAAGTGGAAGCAATGACTGAAAAATGGCACTCCACACAAGAGGTGGTGGTGGTGATGGTAGTGGAAGCTTTTGCTTCTGTTGTTTTGGTTTTCTTCTTGCTTATTTTCAGCATGGGTAACAATTTAATGCCTGTGAAGAAATAATCCATAGAGGGTAAGAGGGTGGTGGGATAAGGAAGATGAAACCCAAAATCTTGTAGGGACATAGAACTACTTTCTAGGACAGTCTATACCCCTGACATAAGAAGTTAAATGGAAAGTGGTAAGAAGTTCTCCGTTTCTCGATCCAAATGATCTAAGCACATGGTTTTTTAAAAAGTGGTTTAGGTTTAAGGAATAATTCAGGTTATAAATCATTTAATCTGGGCCAGGCAGAGAAACAAGGCTGGGGGTGGCATTGTGATAGGTAAAATGAGAAGAAAGAACAGAAAGACCAACGAAGCTGGCTCGCTTTCTTTCCTTCTTTTTTTCTTCTCTCTTTTTTTTCTTCCTTCCTTGCTTTCTTCCTTGTCTCTTTTCTTTCTTTTTTGAAAAGGTAGATACTTGCAAGTGAAGATTAAGAAGTAAGCTTTCAGCATTTAAGATAACATGAAGCAACAAAATGCCCTATCTTACCAGCATCTGTACTATTTAAAGATGTATATTATGTTATAAACAAAGTAGTATTTTATAAACATCATTTAGTGTAGCATGAGTGGTCAATGGAGACTTCTGAAAATTAAATGAGGGGCTTAATCAGTACATCATTTGCATAGAATTCTCAAGGCCCTGTGTTCCAACAGTACCAGAAAGAGACAGAAAATAAAAGTAATTAGAATTGATTCAAGATTATACATATGACATTACAGTCATTTGCATTCCAACAGACTTTCTAATTTGGAGAGAGAAGGAAGAGGCTTTAGGCTGCCATGTAAGTGCACATGTTCACATTCCTCTATTGGTATCCACAAAAGAGTGCCTGGCACTGAGCTCTGTCAGCAATTAAGATGCTGCCATAAGCAGCACAGAGACTCCCATCCTTCTTTCCAACATAGAAACCACATTTTTCACAAATGGGCTGTTTCCTCCCATGACAATTATCTCCAAGTAGTTAAAATAGGGCAAAAACAATTCCTAATGTACCTTTTTTCTGAGAAGTTCAGGGAGAAACCATGAAATAGAGTCAATTGCAGAACAGTAAAGTAAGGTATGACATTTGGCAAAAATGGTCAGAATACAAGGGTACGTATGCTAGGAAAGAATTAATTTTTCCAAAACAAGGGACAGCAAGGTAGGAGGAGGAGAAGACTAAATAAAATTTGAAAAAAATGCCCCAAAATGTGATTAGGTATAACATACCTTCATTGGGAAATAAGTTTAAAATATGACATGCCCATCTTGCATTTAACATTACCAAATGAAATCTATCAACATCAATACAAAAGCTAGTAATGACATTTGAATAGTAAATTCTGTTTTCAGTACTCATGTGAACAAAAGCAAATGAGCCCATAATTATATGATGAGGAAGAAACTTAAGAGCTAAATGGGTATATTCTTATTTGTTCAACTAGAGAAAAACAACTTTTTAAATTTTACTACTACAAATATCACCCAAGCTTCTTTGGCTGAAATTAGAAACTCTGAAGACCAGCAATGGAGAGAGGGAAACAACCCAGGATCTTCTCCTAGAGGCAAGCCTGCCCTGCCTAAGAGAGGATGTATTCCCCCTTGGTTACTGTAGTCTAAGAAAACAGACAAAAATCTGTGCTAAGGGGGAGCTCAGACCCAACAACTAGCCAGCACACTAGATCATAAAATTAGTGCACTGATAAAGTAGAAAATCATGGGAAGAAAAAAGTACCATGGAGAAGTTCCAGCGTGGTCAAGGCCTTCAACTTGTGGAGCCAGGGCTTTTGACCTTGGCCTTGGTTATAGTAAACCATGCAAATGTTTTTCAGCTGCACAGCTGGCTTTTAACTGCTGCAGCTTAGGAAAATGTTGTAAGGAAGAGGCTGTTTGCTCATTTTACCTTGCTACATACAGTACAAAAGCATGGGTGTTCTGTAGAAGTAGTAGATAGTATAGAGGGTCCTTATACAAGCAGCCATTCATCTGAGAAGGTCTATGAATAATCTAACTGTAAAGGCTGGGAAGATCCTAGCATGGCTCGAGCAAAGGTGTAGCTGCTCATTCACCCAGGTGGTTAGAAGGACGCTAAGTCATTGAAGACATGCCCTTGGATGAAGTGAGACTCCAGGTGTTTCTTCTCTTTTCTTCCTGGCTCATGCAGTGAGTGGTTTACTCCACTCTGGTGAATGCTTTTGTATTTGTCAGAAGTCTAGAGCTATGGGGCTATTTGATTTTTAACTGGACTTCTAAACCATGCGTCACAATAAACTTTTTGTCCTTAAAGATTAACTGATTTGGCCATTTCATTATAGTGATAGAAAATTGATTATCCAGAGACTAGTTCAATTTTAAAACTCTAAAAGAAAAGGCATTCTTTGGGAAGCCAGCTCAGGGTAGAGTTGCACACCGACATTGTATCTGGACAAGAGGAATTTTTTGGCAGTAACTGCTAAGAGTATAGGGATTAAAAGACAACTTCAATTTGGTGTTCTACTAGTACTTAGGCTTTCCAAACTCACTTGGAAATATAACCTTTGGATTTTAATTTTGGGGAACTTTATAGTATGAAAGGGCTTATATTTACTTTGAAAACAAGTCTTTTCATTGACATTTTAATGGTAGTATATAATTACTTATATATTAAAATGATGTCATTTGATCATTTGAGAATCTGGTAGGTTCAACCTGATTGAATATAATCTCAAACAAAAAATAAGGATAGATAAGCCTCAGGATTAATTTGAAGTTTTGTGGGGTTTTTTTTGGGGGGGGGGTTGGTTTGGTACTCTTTCATTTGAGCCATGCATCAACTTTCAGCTTTTTGCTGGTTAACTGGCATTAAGAGTCACATACATTTTTCTTCTTTAAGTGGATTTGGGCCTTGATTCTCATGTATCTCAGCCTCCCAAGTTGCTAGGACTATTAGGTGTGGAACTCACACGCCTGATACCAGCTAATGGTCTTTGGAGGATACCTATGGAAGCTATGGTTGACTTTGGAAAAGTTGCTTTAAAAAAGTAGGGAGAACATAACTGGTAGATGCCCTGTGTCTTCCCCCAAAGAGGCTAGCCACACACAAGTGGATGCATTAGATTAATGATTAAATACTGGGCAACAATAGAAGGTAGGAGGAGAGGAAAGGGCATCTGAAGAATAGTCACTGCTTTCTCATGCCTTCTCTCAAGCGTAGTAAATGTCTGCTCAGATCAGGCAGATCTGGAAAGATGAGCAGAACTGTATTGCAGAGACACTTACCCTGTTCCCACCCCGACAGTACCCTACTCATGGTGGGAAATCAGCCTACAGGGGCACATGCTTTAACAGGAATGGAAGAGGGTCATACATGAGAGTTCTGAGAGAGAAGTTCCACTCAGGAAGGTGTTCAAAGAACTTCCTCACTTAAGACACTAGATAAGTCAGGTGTCAGGCATTTCCTGAATCCTTCAGATGGACCAGGGCCTTGCCTGATACCAGACAGAAATCACAGTGAGAGCTGTCATTCCTAGCTAACTTCCTTGCTATGTGATCTAACAAGAAACAGATGAATTAAGCACAGGACTAAAGTAAGGAAGTAGTAAAACTAGGAAAAATAAAATAGGGAAAGTAGGATAGAGGGTTTCAAGGATCAATCTAATATAATGCAAAATAATCCAATATCTGATGAGATATTCCTGATCTCCAAGATCAAGGCTATATAAAATCTGTCACTAGTATGAATGACTTGGCTAAGTGACATTTGTGTGTTTGCATGTTCTTTTCATGGCTTTAACGTTCTAGGAAATTGGAGCATAATTTTGACTCCATTTCTAGGAATTCCAGGATAAAAACAATAACACATATTTACCCTGTGCCAGGCATTGTGCTGAGTTCCATAACAATCCTGTGAAGAATGTAATAGATTTCTTATGTGATAGATGAGAAAAGAGATGAGGTTCTGCTTCATTGCTGAGCCACTCCCTGCTGTTAAGCAGTAGGCCTTCTTTGCAGGAGCTCACATAACCCACAACCACTCGCTCCTATTTGCAAAGAACGTTCAGAGAATGCAGCCTTTCAGCACTTGAAGGAAATGAAATCTCACTAGTGGTTTAAGTTCAGAACCTACTCCACAGCACACACAAGAGGTTGCTGAAATATGGCTTCTAATGGCAAGCAACTGGAAACAATCTATATGCCTAATAAAGAATTGGTTAAAAGACTATGATATAACCCATTGATTTTTGATGAAGGTGAACAAAAATACCTAATATGTAATACATATGCATTTATACATGGATGTATGCATACACAGATTGACAGATAGATGGATGATGGATGGATGAATGATGGACGGATAGATAGCCATGGCATCTATCAAGGCTGTCCAGAATTGATTCCCAATTCTAATACTTGCTATCTGGTTGATATCACAGGCCATATAACACTTGCATGACACACATATAACACAATATAAAAAAGCATACCTATAGTATGAAGATGCTGTGAAAATCATACAGATTAATAATCCATGTAAAGGTTTTAAATCAGTGCTTGTTTTTTTCATATATTTTATTGTAATTAACAGAAAGGTTACATTATATTCACCAGATAGAAGATACATTACTTCACAGACATTGATACCCTTTCTCATGCCTTGGTCCCCATTTTCCTCCCCGACCCCCGGCCCTCATCTTGTTTTACCCCCTTCCCTATCCTATTTCAAATAACCAAATAAGCATATATCCAATATATCAGATGACAAGGTAAAATACTGTAAAAATATAAGATAACTAAGGGACAGCAAAAGAGATGAGAGATAACATAGTACATTAAGGACAACAACCACTCATTATATGGCTTTTGTTTCTGTATCCTGGAGGTCCTTTCATTTAGCGACATCCTATATGGCCTATGTATCTAGGTTTTGCTCTATTGTAAATCTCTGCTAGGAGAGCCCAAGGTTTCTACTGATTACAGTGCTTGTTATTATACATGTATGGCATTACCTATAAATAAATTTATATTTATAAACAGAAGGATAGAAAAAGACAACAAGTATCAAAATGATTCCTGTGATTACAAACTGGTGGTAAGGTATCTATATCCTCCATCAACTTTCCTCTACATGCCCTAACTTTACAACAATACTAACGTTACTTTCTTTAATCAGGTAGGTGTCACATTACTGCTTGTAGTATCTTGAGATCTTTAATCACACATAATGGACAGAGCATTGTGGAGGTGAAAGTAGATTCTGCACAACTCCATGGTGAGATCACCCCACACAGCAAAATGGAAAGAAATAGTTCTATTGTCAAATATGGGGGAACTGCATGATGAAATAAACTTGGCTTTAATTGATTTGACTAAAAACACAAACTAACTAGGTACAATAAAAATTGTCTGAAAATAAGAAATCAGTCTTCAACATTTACATTAACTCTCTTTTTTTTTTTTTACAGCTGCCCAAAAGATACTTTTCTGGTATCACTGCACACTGAAACATCTACGTAATCATAATTTGCATCAATTTAAATTGCAATCATTGACCTTATTTGGAGGGGCAGTTTGGAGGATGAAACTAAAAGTACTCTGATCCTTAAACTAGGCCTTTTTGGCATTGGTTGCCAAACCCATGCCTGACCCATGTTCCTTCTGTACCTGGGATAATAGGTGTACAGCCCAATCAAAGAGTTTGAGTCTCATGGACTTCATTTTACTGAGATGGGCCACCAGCCACAGTCTCCTGATCTCTGCCTCCCAAATAGCTAAGATTACAAGCTTGAGCCACTATACTCAGCCTAAATCGCATCCATCAAAACAAAACTGTACACACTAAACAGAATTCCAAGTCATTTTTTTACAAAATAACCTCACCATGTAAACAAGGGGAACTCCTTCCCACTTGATTTGCTACTCCAATCCCCAAGGACTACTTCTATGGTGCCACCTCATCTCCCATCTATTCTACCCTGTATACATTCCTGAACTTTCTTCCTACTGAGTTTCTCTTCCCAAACATTATTCTGTAGTCTTTAATAGGGATATATGTTACATACCTTGGAGATTCACTTGGATTTTGCCCTAGTGCAATTCCTTAAATTATTATCCAAAGATTGCCCCTCTTTCTCATGGCGTTTCAGAATTTGCCCAATCACCTGTTTACATATCACTTCTGCAACATGCATCATCATTTCTGCAGAGTTCACTGTGTGAGCTGTTTATTCTCAGAGTTTACTCACCTAAAACTCTGAGATCCAGGCCATTAACCATGATGAAAATCAGTGCTCTACTTCCCCCCCCCCTTGTGTATCTTTTCCATGTGCAGAGCTTCCTTTGAAGTTAATGGGCTCTCCATGTGGAAGAGATTCCAAGTGATACAAAACAGAATGAGAACTAAGCTCGTCATCTACTTCTCACATTCAAGGACAAAAACACACATGCTTATCCTGAGTAAAATCTGTGTATCTTACTAAAAGTAAGCCAGAGAGCTTCCTTCTTTGAGGGAAAAAAATCTTAGTAAATAAAAATTCATTCAAGAATTACTGGAATATGTCAAGTAGCACACTGGAAGCACACAAAAAAATAAGCTCCAGAGAACTTCCAGATAAATGGAATGAGAAAATAGATACTGAGAAAAGACCAACTCCCATGAATGTAAAACTGCAACAAAACACCAAGGCTGTCAAGGAAGCGTTTGCTGCATTAAGAAAGCTGAAACCCAGTGGGCTGCCAGGAAAGGTGTTCGTGATGTTTTTAGCCCTTGAGCTAAAACTGGAAAAGTATCAAGAGAAAACAGGGTTGAGAGTGGCACATAGCATGATCACAGTATATAAAGCAGGAATGAGCCTGGTGCGAGAAAAAGCCAAAGAAGTGGCAGCAAACCATTCTTGGACATATAATTTATGTGAAGCAGTTGGGTCTTTATCCTGAGAGAAATGGGAAGCCTTTGAAGTGCTTTAAGTAGGACAGCCGGGAAAGAGTTACATCATGAAAAGGTCTCTTGTGGCTCTGGTTTACTGAAGAGATTAGAAAAAGGAGAAAGGATACAGGGAGATCTGATAGTTAATGAGTGCAGATTCCTAAATTACAGATGGTGGTAACTTTGACAAGATTGGTGGAAATGGACATATGGAAAAGTGAATGGATCTAAGGAATATTTAGGAAGAAAATTAGTATGTAAAAATTAGTATGACAATGATAAACTGTAGATGGAGGATGAGAAGAGACTAGGGTTGTTAAAGATGACTTGTGGTGCCTAAGTTCACGAAACTGAAAAGACTGAAGGCAGACCCACCAAGGGAAGGATGTTTAAGGAGGAGGTGAGTCATAAGTTCCGTCAGGATATATCAAAATGGGACTGTACAGAATAGACCACCAGCTATAAAGCAGTCTACATCAGGTATACAAATTTGTGAGTTGTGATCGTGGGTGTGATTGAAGCTTTGGGACAAGGGGTGGCTGATTTGAGAGCTCCAGTCACAACTC
Source organism: Megascapheus bottae (assembly GCF_031878675.1). Classification (NCBI taxonomy): domain Eukaryota; kingdom Metazoa; phylum Chordata; class Mammalia; order Rodentia; family Geomyidae; genus Megascapheus; species Megascapheus bottae. The sequence continues at coordinate 27,127,978 of NC_143518.1, forward strand.
AGCTGTCTTTTGTGAGAAAAACAAAACAAAAACTGCCTTTTCCATCCTGCTTTGGCCTGGTGGCTTGGCTCTTGTTGACTGAACTGCTAAGATAATTTCAGAAAATACAAAAAGGAAAAGAAGAACTGCTTTGAGATATGGAAGAATTTTTGAAATGTAAGTTTTGGTCTTCACTGGTTTATCCAAGATGGAATTAAGGCACACCTCAAAAGGCACACCTCAGATTGTTCAAGAAATAGCAAAGGATGTGGCATGCTTTGAAATTACTTTTAGATTGTTAATAGTCACCTCATGTAAATACAACTTACCAGATTCAAACAAGCTAATGGTGAGCAGATTGTGAACCTGAGCTTAACCAATCTCAACAAGGGGCAGGGCCTGCTGCATTAGAGATAAAAGCGGGAACCTGTGTCTCCTCTGTGTACTTGCTTACCAGACTTCTGCAGAAGAAATTTTGCCTCGCTGAGACAATTCTTCATTTTCATGTCTATCATGGTGACTCAATGGTTCTTGGAAAGCATTTATAACAATTTGAGGAAAGGGAGCATGTACTGCCTGAGTGGAAGGGATGAGGGTTGGCTGAAGGAAACGAGAAAAGTAGAATATTGCATGTTCAGAGCCAATAGAAGAGAATGCTTCAATAAGGCAAGATCAAAAGGTTAAATGACACTAAGAAAGAAAGCAAATAATAAAAGTATAACATTTTTATTGGTTTGAGTAATGTGAAAATTATTGAAGAAATAATATAAAGATATTTAGTATGATATCAGCCTGGCCAATCCAAAAGCACGCTAGGGTGATAGTGGTAGAGCCGGATGCCTGAAGCTCCTTGTTATAGGGAGACTTTACCTTTAATTTGTGGACAGAGGGTCTTTAGGATCTCTGACAGTTGATGATCATTTGCACAAAACAGTTAAAATGAGAATGAAAACATGATATCTTAGGACTATCACTGTGTTCTAATATTACATGCTAACTGAAAAACCTTACCAAGTGTTTTTCTGTGGCCTGAGGAAGAAGAGCAGGCAGAGTGAAATGGATAGGTGATATTAAGGTTTTCTCAAGTAACTCTGATGTCACATAATGAATTAATTTCTTCTCAATTATCTGACAATAAATAATCCATTCTTGCAATGTTGCAGAACAATGAAAATTGGCCAGTGAAGAAAGTATTATAAAACAGATTTTTTTTCAGTTCCAGGAACTCCCTCACCCACCCCAAGCAAGCAATGGCATGTGTTGTCAATGTTCCAGGCTAAAGACATAGTTCAATTTATCACTGTCAAATGATGAGGTCCGATCCCAGACCTAAGACAGTATACAAAGCTTTATCTAGAATGTTCCCGAAGCAGAATACCAACAGGATTACCAAGAAGATATTCTATATATTCAGGTATTAAAGAAATGCTACTGGCCAAATCTCGTTACAGAACCCGCTGGGGAATCTGAGTTTCAAACCTGAGTCACAATTTTAGCATTGTGAGTGAGGAGGCTATCAATAGCAACAAAAGAAGAGCTATGGGTTCCTAGGACTTCTACAAAACCACGGCATCCTTTCCTGCAGCCTAACTATACCATCCACACTAGCCCCAGGATCCAGGGGACCAGCCTGCTTTCTTCCCTCTCAGGGCCATAATCCTGTGTGACTGATCCATTTTTCTTTTCTCCTCCAGCCTGCTGGGGGAAGAGGGGCAGTGCATCCCAGAACTCTTTCTAGCATTTGTAAAGACTTGCCTACTAGTGAGACAAAACAAGTGCCTATTCCTATGAAAAACCATTCTTCCCCTTCTCTCTTCTTTCAGTATATTTTGGCTGTCCATGCGTGTTTTTAAAGAAAGACAAAGGATGATACTTGCAAGAACCTGAGTCGCAAAATATGTAAGAAAAGAGAGCCATTCTAAGTTTCAAAGTAGAGAGAACCTAAGTCTTAGCGAAGACATGAATGTGATGGATAGGATCAAGGCAGGGTCTCCCAACATGCTGGTTCAAATGGATGGCCCATAAAGATAGTTTTATGACTAAGTTGGAACTCCTGCAGTGCTTTGTCCTTTTTTCTCCACAACATGATTTTCATTATAATATTAAAAAGCAAAGGTGAGTCAGACACCAGTGCTCAAGCTTGTACAGTAATCCTAGTAACTCAGTAATCTGAGATCTGAGAATCACAATTCAAAAAATCACCTGGGGGGGGGGAGAGAGAGAGAGAGAGCGACAGAGACAGAGACAGAGAGACAGAGAGACAAAGACAGAGAGAGACAGAGACAGAGAGACAGAGAGACAGAGAGACAAAGACAGAGAGAGACAGAGACAGAGACAGAGAGACAGAAGAGAAGCAATTAACCACTGAAAAACCAGAAACAGCTGTGTCCCAAGTGATAGAGCACTAGCCTTGAGCACAAAAATTCATAGACGGTACCCAGACTAAGTTCAAGCTACATGAGCAACATATACATGCACACATGCATGCACACTGAAAAGGTGAATGTTTACAGCATCTGATAAAAGCAGTCCAACCTGAAAGAACTGATACTTAGTAGCACCAAAAATTTATTTTCCCAGCAAGTGCTAATTTTTCAAAGCCAAAGAAAAGTTCATTTGCTCTAGACATTAGCCACAGACAGAATAGCCACCCCTCCATCTGTGAAATAGATGATTACTGAAAGCACATTAGCTGAGTGCCTGTTGTGTGTTTGTAGGCAATAGAACTACCTTTTAATGTCTGGGTAGGTTAAGGAGTTGTTAGTCATAAGAAACCAAGAATAACCAGCTGATTATATATCTGGAGATAGGTAGTATGAAAAAATTAAAATATAAATGAGGTAATGAGCCACCCCTTGTGTGTAGTAGATGGGTGCTTTCTCTCTTAGCCAAGAAGGTCTTCAGATAACAATGATGTTTCAGCAGACTTGATAGTATTGGAGCAGGAAGAGGGAGGGTAATACGAAATAAATTCCAGAAGGAACAACAAATCTTAAAATTCTGTGGTAGCACAGCAAGGAAGCCTATTGCCTGAATCTCAGAGAGTAATGGGGGTCAGGAGCACAGCCTAGGGGTAGAGAGCTGGCCTAGCATGCACATAGCCCTGGGTTCGAGTACTTGGAACCACATATGCAGAAAAAGCCAGAAGTGGCACTATGGCTCAAATAACAGGGTGCTAGCCTTGAGCCAAAAGGGTCCAAGGACAGTGCCCAGGCCCCAAGTTCAAGCCTCAAGACTGATCAAAAAAAAAAAAAGAAACAAAGAAAGAAAAAAAACAGTGAGTAATAGGTGTAATAGGTGGAGGGGACTAACGGGAGGAAGTGGGACCAGAGAAGTAAAGATCACATAGGCCTTTGAAGTCCTTGAAAGGTCCCGAGATTTGTTTCCCAATAAAACTGATGTGCTAGCCAGTAAATGCCCGTAATACGAAAACTTGGGAATAAAGAAAAAGCAAGTATTTTCTCTCACGGTTTTAGAGGTGTCCATTCATGGTCCATGGTTCATTTGATCCATTAATATAGGCTTGTGATGAGGCAGAACATGCTGGTAGAAGAGGCTGCTTGCATCATGGCAGCCAGAAAGCAGGTCAAGGGCACAGGACGAGGCTAGGGCCCCACAGCCATGCCCCCAATCACCCTCTTCTTCAACTAGACTCCACCTTCCACAGTTTATTACTTCCCAGTCATCTCTCCAAACACTGATTCTATCCATGGATTAAACCATTAATAAGTTCACTTAGTTTACAGTATCATCTCCAGAAATGCCCTCCTGGGGACATCCATAGGTGAGCTCCAGTAATCTCTTAGGCATCTCCCAATAGGATCTTGTACTTTTTTCCAGTGGCCTAGGACAACAAACCTCCTACCTCTGCATCAGTAATAGCTGGAGTTACAGGACTGTGCCTCCATACTTGGGCCCAATCACATTGTTTAAAAAAGCACTCTCAGGCTACCATTCTAAGAAACACTCCCAGAGATAACAGATGTGGTGAGTGAGTCAGTAGTGATGGGCTCTGGTAAGTGCTAAAGTTCCAGGCATGGCCAAGTTTTTACTGGAGGAGAAAGTGTTGTGTGAGAGGAGAAAAATGAATTAGAGGCCTTCTGCAGGACTGGACTCTATGTCCTTTAAGAACAGGAACATTGGCTAATAACTCTCTTTATCCCCAGCACTAAACACACATTTTCTGCACCTGTTTCGCTTCACATGCACACAAGGTAAGGTGAACACAGACACTGATTCTTCTTTCACTTAGAGAATTTTTGTTGTATGGATAGAAATTACTTTTGATAGGAATTGTTTTGTTGCTATTTCTTCATCAAGTATTTTTATAATGTTAACCACACTTACAACCTATTTCCAAGGTTCTAAGGTTCTAGAGACTACATGGCATTATTTTTTCCAGTCCTGGGCTTGAGCTCAGGGCCTGACCACTGTCCTTGGACTTTCTCAAGGCTAGAGCTCTACTACTTGAGCCTTAGCACAACTTCTGGCTTTTTTCTATGTATGTGGTACTGATGAATCGAACCCGGATCTTCGTGCATGCTAGACAAGTACTCTACCACTAGGCTAAACTCCCGGCCCTACGTGGCATTTGTTGTTGTTGTTGGTGGTGGTGGTCATGGGGCTTGAACTCTGGGCAATTCAGCTCAAGGCTACTGTCCTATCCCTTGAGCCACTGCACCGCTTCTGGTTTTCTAGTGGTTAACTGCAAATAGTCTCACAGACTTTAGTGCCCAGACTGGCTTTGAACCGTGATCCTCAGACCTCAGCCTCCTAAGTAGCTGGATTGCAGGTGTGAAGTACCATGCCTGGCCTAGAGGGCATATTTTTAGTATGCCAGTTTGGCTCAGTGCTGGTGGCTCACGCCTGTAATCCTAGTTACTCAGGAAGCTGAGATCTGAGGATCAAGACCTAAAGCCAGCCCAGGCAGAAAAGTCCCAGTGGGACTCTTGTCTCCAATAAAGCCACTCAAAAACTGGAAGTGGCACTGTGGCTCAAGTGGTAGAGCACTATCCTTGAGTATAAAGACACTTAGGGACAGCACACAGGCCCTGAGTTCAAGCCCCATAACCAACAGAAGTATGTATATGTGTGTGTGTGTGTGTGTGTGTGTGTTGTGTGTGTGTATATACAAGCAGTTTGGATTGACTTTAGGATATCTATGAGTTCCAGGGTAGCATGAGATTGATGTAAAAGTAACACTATTCCATGGAGTTATCAGGTCTCCCTCAGAGCCTTCAAGACCCAGCTCTATCTCATTGAATAGAATCCATAACCTTTCAGAGCATCAGCCCTCTACTCCCATACTGTTGGAGAAAAAAATGTAAAAATCAGATCATTTGTTCCCATTGTTCTGTGAGGCATTCCAGAGATCAAATGATTTGAATGCATGAAAGAAGGAAAGAGCCCATACACTGGGGAGAGTGGGCATCCTATCTCATTTGTATGCTTGACCAATTGCTATGTAGGGAAGATGTACAGATGCCTAGTCTTGGAGATTCTGGTATTGGAAAGCCTTTAGTGAAGAGTGTGAAGTAAGTGAAAGCAATCACCTAAATCTCAAGTGTCCATATTGGAAAGGGGGAGAGCCAGAGGACACAGCCTAATACCCTCCCATTCTTCGTGACCATGCTCTCACTCCACCGGTCACCTTTCTAAAGAGCATGAGCTGTTTCTAGCCAGTGCCATGTCTTCTACCCATGACTGTGCTTTCTGACCTTCACATGGTTGGCTAGGCATTGTCATTCTAGACTCATCTTTTCTTGATCTCTTCAAAGAGAGTCTTCTAAAGACTGTTCCTGGTGCCCCACCATCTTACTTTTGCTCACATCCAACTAGTTCTTTGCTTTACAAAAACGGCCAAGGTATTCTTTCTTATTTGCATGTCTCTTTATTGCTCCTTTCCAGTTCTGACCAGTGTTAGAATACGTGTCGGGTAAACAAAAGTTGTCTGCTATAGTTAATATTCTACCGTGGCACAATGCCTGCTGTGGCTTCCATGAACAATCAGCAAGTAATGTTGTAACCCCTTCAGGAACCTGTATGATTTGCTTCACATAACACTGGTACAGAATAAAGGATTCCTAGAAGATATATGAGGATATGAACCCATCAGAGAATTAGACTGTGATTCACACCACAAAGGGTGACTCACACCACCTGCCATGCAATGTTCTGTTAAAACTGCCTGGCTGGGAGAAAGCAGTCAGAAAAACAAGAGGAAATGAAAAAAAGAACTGGTCACATAGCTTATTTATCCATTATTTTCACTTCGTTCAAAATTTCAGCAGTATACCTCCTTCACTAAGGAAATCCTTCCACCTTTATTTATCAGACTGGACCTTTAATACACTCTCCATAGTCAGTTCATACATTACTTGTTTATTTAGATACATAAGATCTCTTCAAACTGCTAGTGATATTAACTCAGTGGAACCCTAGAAGTTATAAGTTGACTTAAAAGTTTTCTGGCAAAACTAAGAATTCAAAAGGACTTTAATAATAATAGGAAGTGGTGCTGTAGCTCAAGTGGTAGAGTGGTAGTCTTGAGCTGAAGATCTCAGGGACAATGCCCATACCCAGAGTTCAAGCCCCATGACTGACAAAATAAAATGATAATAAAAGCGACTGACAACCCTAATGAAGATTTACAATGAACATTTCAGTTTACAAGAACCATGCCATTCCTCTCACTTTCCCTGTGTGATCTATGCAGTTTGTCTGCCCAAGCCATTTTCAGACATGGGGGAGCATTGTAGATATGGGATCCCAGTCTCTGCTATTAGCCACTATTCTCTCTGTCCAGGACAGAAATGACAGGCATCATAATTGTTTTTCTCATGGAATAAAAATTGCTTTTTCATATTCAGAAATTGGTTCCATTTTTTAAAAATCACACCTTGTAGAAAATGGAAAAGACTGGGAGTTAAGGACCTGAGTCACTGTATTTTAAAATCCAAAAAGTATAGAGTAACCAAAAAAAAATGATTTCACAGCTGGTTCTCAGCTCTGCCATGGAGTTGGGAAAAGCTATGGGGCCTTTGGACCTGTTTCTAGAATACAAACAGCTTAGGAGGCTGGCTCTAGTGCAAGACTTCATGGGTTTAGATCCTAGCCCACCACATCCTACTGGCTGTCACCTTAGATATGTATTTAAATTTCTCTGCACCTCCAGTCAACTCAGTTGATGTCTGCTCAAACCATAAAATTATTGTGAGTGTTAAAGAAACAACAAAGCTAAAAGTACCTGGAATAAGGATTTATATAAGAAATGGCAACTCTAGGTGAATAACAATGACATTCAGGAAGCATTTCCCCCTTCTAGATGACCGAAATAGTGTTCAAAAGTATTAAGAGCTTTAATATATTGTTGATTTTCCCTTCTGAATGCTAGCATCATGGTCATCACATAAGAGACTACTTACCTGCTGGTCATTTAACTCCAGATTTTTTTAAAAAAATAGCAATGTTATTCTTACAATGGTTATTAGACATCTGTCATTAGCAGATCTCCCATTCGATGCCAAGAGCACAGGAGTGGAAATGGCAAGTGCAGTCTGATCAGGAGAAATGGAGAGGCAAGGAGAGGATGTGCTACTTAGCAGATGACATGGAGGAATCATTATTCAGGTACAAATGGAAAGATTGAAATTCCACGTACAAGAATGAACACATAGTTCCAGGAGCAAGGGAGCTGAGAGCAGTGGAGAAGTTGACTGACCCTCGGGGCTGTAGCTCAGGATTCAGGAGATGGAGCACAAGGAAAAGGCCATAGATGTCAAAATGTGAAGTATGTCCTAAAGGTAAAGAAGTGTTTTGCATGGTTAGAAGCTGAGGAGGAACAAGGTCTGAGTGTTTGTGCTTTTTTCATAAAAAGATATATGTCATTATAGACTCAAAATATATTAAAATAGGTGGGGATTAGAAGGAAATCAGGGAGGGGTGACCCTATTCAGAAAGAAATGTACTCACTATCTGACCTTCACAATAAAATTTAAATTAAAAAAGGGAAGGGGGGAAAACAAGATGAGGGGTGGAGTGGGGGGGAGAGGCATAGGGACCAAGACATGAGAAAAGGTATCAATGTATGCGAATTAATACACCTTCTATCTGGTGAATATAATGTAACCCTTCTATTAATTACAATAAAAAATATGAAAAAAAAGAATCCCAAACAAGTGAAATTAAAACACCAAACATTTCCCCTGCTGGTTGTAGGGAAGAAGTGTAGGACCTCTGCTTCAAGTCAGTCTTTTAATTATTTGTGGATTTTAATTGCCCATATTCTTCCTGACCCCCTTAATCATAGCTAATTGAAAATTGGTTGTAACTCAAGATACTCCATGAGGAAACTTAATAAAGGAAAGCATGTAATAGATGAAGTCTTAGCTTCCATTGAAAACTGAAGCACATACAAAGCACAGGCATTCTGATTCCGATGGGAAACGGAGAGGCCCTGGTAAGCATCAGTCATCCAGAGCAGCTATTTCGTTAATCCCCTAAACCAGTTGCAGATGTTGGCTCAAACTTCCTAGGCCTTGCATCTGTAATTTTTAAATTGTCTCATATTTCTAAAACCTGACTCCACATGCACCGGAAATCAGTGACATGAATTATGAACTCCAGGAAGAGAAGAAGCATAAGCCATGCCGGGAGTGATAGGAGATAATACTCAGAGAGTGCTCAGGCTAGGTGCACAGGATGAGGGGAGGATGACATGGTTCCTTCCTCCAGGTCTGAAAATGAAAACCCTGCAAATGGACATAGCAAACAAGAGGAAGTCATTTACAGATAGTTGAGTTCTCAGAAACAAATCTGCTTTTCCCTTTCCCCTCTTGAACACCAACCAGGTCAACAGGAAGACCAGAGGACAAGGAAATGAAAGACTTGGGAAGAGCAACACACTGAGAAAACCAATGTCTGCTAAACTTTCCTGACTTCAATTAGGAAGATCATTTTTAATAGATTTCAGCATTGTAGGTTAAGGACTGGCCCGATATAATGGCTTGATATTAAGATAATGTTCTAGTTATGAGTGTGCTTTTTCATAAAATGTCTGTCACCAACTCAAATTAAAACTTAGGAATTGGTTTGAGATAGAACACGCTTAAAGAATTCAGATTACAAAGAATAATTATAGGAACTGAAAGTAATTAAATTGTGATTGTGACTGTATTTGCTATTAGTATACAAATCTCTCAAACTCACTTTTCTTTCTGTGTGCTATTTCCAAACAGTGCTCCATCCATTCAGGCCATGTTAGAGACAACACATCTAATAAGCTGCCCCACTGGGGCCATCCATCACAGGCGGTGTGTAAATAACTTCACCAGGAACCAGGACAAAAACTTCAGCCAATTATTTGGTAAGGAGGGAACGCAGACTAAAGCTTCAGGACCTGAACTGCAATTGTGAAACCCGAACAGTCATTTCCTGGACGGGGACATTCATCCTGCAGGACAGCCTCGTGTGTTCCCTGGAGTGGGCAAAGGGCTTAGTTGCTGACCTAAAGAAAATTCATAGGGATCTTAGGGATAAGATATTCCATTCCTGGGTTGAACTCCACATCTACCTATGTGCACTCTGGGCAAAAGATTATCTCTATGCTTTATTACTTTCAGCACTTGTATTATGAGGAAATATATAGTGTTAGACAACTAAGCCACTGTGTTCCTTCAGAACTTTTCAGATAAATCTGAAAACAGTATGAGCTTTTACACTGCTCAGGCAACTCCCAAGAAAGTTACAATCACACTGTCCCACATAAAATATTCCCTAGGGTAAAAATGACTATCTAGAAATGATTAGAGCAGGTCCCCTTTGAGCAACTTGCTCACTGCAAATACCAAAGCTAAGAATTGAAGGAAATACATGAAGAGAGAAACACTTCTTTGGGGAAAACCAACCAAGATTGTTCTCAAATGGGATTATCCTTTTAGAAAACAAAATGTTAATCTAATCTTCCACAGAGCCGTGAGAGCCCAACGAAGACCAGAGGTACATTCACCAAGACCCCCTCCCTGGCTAGTACCAGCTAACATGTGCTTTCTTTTCTATGATTCCACTCTTCAGAATTCTCATGTTCAAACAACAGATAAAGCAAAGATGCCTCTCTATGTAAGAACCCTGAGCTACACATTCTGACTCAGGACAAGTTTCTGTAAAGTCACTGCAGTGAGTGTAAGAAGATTCATGCTCTAAGGTCAGAAACCGCAATTTGCCTTGGTCATGGTGAATTTGGGATATACTTATGATGAGCAGATTTGATTTCAGTATGGATAGGAATGAACAAAGATAACAAGAGCTCTACTGAAAGAGACATTTAAGAATGTCTCCACTTATATGGACATTTACTTTCACTATGATAAGGAATTACTGGAGTCCTGCCAAAAGGACCTGCCAGAATACAATATGGATATCATCACTGAAAAATTATCCCATGGTACCTATTTAATTTACCTTTTGCTAATCCCTTAAACAGCTTAAGAGAAAAGGACTGGAGATCTCCAGAATAAGTCAAGAAGGAGTAATTCAAGAAATTGGCACAATTGTCTCAGCCAGTGAACGAGTGGTGAGATTCCGAGCTGGTCAATAGCTGAAAAGTCCTTCACTTTTTCTTCTTCCACTTGGTCACTATCCTCAGATCATCTAACTTCTTATAGCCTCTGTATATCTGTCTCACCTAGCAAATGGGTAGGATCAAGAATAAAGTGCACAGTATTCTTTCCTCTGGACACTTCTCTTTTAAGAAAATTATAATCCTATTCCAGATTCATAATTTTATTTCAAAGTCAAAATGTATTACCTAAAATGGAATACTTTGAAAATTTACTAGGAAAAAAAGTCACTCCTAATAGCCAGAAGTCTTAATCTAGAGAGTGGTAATATGTAAGGCCACAATTAGTTCAATAAAACTCACTTCTGATAGAGAGTTTCAGACCACAAGAGAGTATCTTTATTATACTTGATACATTAAAAAAAACTCCAATGTCAAAATTAATGATAGCTAAAGTATTTTCACTGAGATACAAAAAAAGCTAAGATGTAACCCAGAGGGGTTACAATTACCCTGACAATAAAATACAATTTTTAAAAAGCTAAGAAAAGTCACTACTATTATATTGTTCCAAAAGGAGTAGCTGAAAGTAAAAACAGATGATACATAGTCTCAAGTAGAAACTAAGATTATCAGAACTGTGTAGGAATTCAGTAAATTCCTCTTCTATAAAATATCAACAAATAAAAAATAAAACAATGGTTTTGGTTAAATAGATACAAACTATCTCCATACAAAAATAATTAGAAAACAACAAAAAACATTCGATTTACAATTAAAGAATAAGCGCATGCCCTAATTAATTTATATGTCCAGGAGAAATGTGAGTCTACCAATATTAAGGAAAAACAGAGGAAACAACAATAAATAAAATGAACGACTATCTCATTGGCTGGGAAAGGACAAAAAATGACACTTCGTCTCAGATTCTTTTATAGGCTTTGCAAACAGCCAATCAAAATTCTAACCAAATTCTAGCAAGACTTTAATCTCCAATTAATAGGAGTTAGAAAAGCAAAATGCATTTTTGAAAAAGAATGGTAAAGAAGGAATATTGCCTAGTGTATGCTAATGTGCATTAGTCAACTACAATAATTAAGAAACATGTCGCTAGACAAAAACAGATGGAAAAACAGGATAAATAATCCCAACACAGACTCCAGGATAGGAGCTCCTCCTTGACTGGGACTGAGGCCAGGATTCTGCCACTCACCCATTTTATGACCATAGGTGAACTATTTTAATGTCAGATATATTACTCATAAAACAGGAGAAATAATGACATCTCCTTTGTAAGGTTGTAGGACTGCAGGAGCAGATGTCAGCAGAGTACTTAGAGCAATAGGTAGCCACAGGTAAGCTTTTAAGAAGTATAAGCAGGCTGGTCAAGGTGCTATGACCTGGAAAAACGAACACGTAAGAGGCTGAGATAGGAGAATCTTGAGTTTGAGACAGCCTGGGTTACAAGGAAGGCCCTATCTCAAATAGAAAATTTTAAAAATTAAAACTCTAAGGAACAAAACAAAAAGTGTGAGCTGGACTAATAAGTAGCCAACAGTAGGGCCGGGAGTTTGGCCTAGTGGTTAAAGTGCTTGCCTAGCATGCATGAAGACCCAGGTTCGATTCCTCAGTACCACATATATAAAAGCCAGAAGTGGTGCTGAGGCTCAAGTGGTAGAGCTCTAGCCTTGAGAAAGTCCAAGGACAGTGCTCAGGCCCTGAGCTCAAGCCCAGGACTGGCAAAAAAAAAAAAAAAAAAAAAAAAAAAAAAAAAAAAAAAGTAGCCAACAGTAAATGAAGTTAATCTAATGTGAGAATTTAACAACCCCAAAATAAGGTGTAATAGTCATATCCTTTATACACCTAGGCAAAAAGAAGAATGAAGATGACATTAAATGACTCATCCATGTTTGGTGAGTGACAGAGACACATGCTTAAGCCTGGCAGTTCACATTCTGCCTCCTAAACCAGTATCTTGCTTTGTACCATATGCCATAATAAATCCCAAGTGGACTACAGAGGTATGTCAATAAAGGCTTCGTCAAAATGCTAGAAACCCAAACAAATAGCCTCTCTTGTGGCAAGCATGACTTTTCTAACTGTAAATGTGGTAGAAAAATGAGAGAAAAAGAGCAACACTGAAGCTGCTCTCAAAGAAAAAGTCCTGGAAAGATAGTACACACTTGTAATCTTGGCTACTCAAGAGGATCATGGTTCAGGACAAGTCCAGGAAAAATAAGATAAGAACTCTAACCTACAAGCCAGGCGAAGTGATATATTCCCATAACTGTAGCTTTGTGGGAGGCTGTAAGTAGGAGGATTGAAGTCTGAAGCCAACCTTAAGCCAACAAAAAAATAAAAGGAGAATACAATAGCAATCACCAGAGCTTGAGAGGAAGGGACAGGAGAGTAAAAGAGTGCCTGTTGCAGCAATATTCTCCACAGCCAAGACAGCATCAGCTCAGATGTTCCTCGCTGGATGAATGGATCCAGAAAATGTGGTCTATATACACAATGCAATTTTACTCATCCATTAGAAAGAATGATGTTGCACCATTTGCAAAGAAATGGTAGGGCCTAGAAAACATTGTGTAAGTGAAGTAAGTCAGGTCTGGAGAGACACAGGATGTATGTTTTCTCTCATACTAGAATTAATCTATAAATATATCCTTCAAAAAATAAAAGTAGAGTTGGATAAGAGGAGTTACTTCTAAATTTCTATAGCACAGTAGGATAGCTACGGCTGGCAACAACTGAATATTTCGAAATAGCCATCCAGAGTATTTTCAATGTTCCCAAAACAAAGAAATATATATATATATATATATATGTGTGTGTGATATGTTATCTACTCTGATCTCATTATTATACATTGTCATACTGTATTGAAATATCTGTCACTCTATGTAACTATTATTTTATTTAATATTAAAATGAATTATGTATTTTAAGGTAACAAGTGACCATTATATATTTAAAATTACACATTACACTTACCATTTTTGCAAAATAAGATATGCCTTGCATGTAAGGGGAGAACTGAAGCAAGAAGGAAACTTAAGGTGTAACTTCTGCTCTTTCAGATTAACAAGCAACTCTCTCTTTACTAACTTTGTAAAAAGTCTCTGGGGTCAAAAGTTAAGAGGCTGAGCTTGCTGATGAGTGATGAAAAAGAAAGTAAATTACCTACAATAAGAATACAGTGAACTTTGAGGGAATATTCAGAAATGGATCACTGATGCTGATCCTCCAGGGATGGAATCAGAAACAGTAGGAGGTGGTCTCCGGGGCTGGGGAGGCATTGGATTGGGCCTATGACAGGTCCATTCAGAAAGTGAGAGCCAAAAACTTTAGGGTTCAATGAAGTAGCAATACATACGGAGCCCCCCGAACACTCAGGTGTGGTTGTGTACAAAGAGATCTGGAGTGGAAAGTAAACTATCACTTCAGGGGAACATTCAGGTCTGAAATGACAGTGGTTCATAAAAATGGCTTCTCCAGTGAGAGGTATTTTTTAAAATGTTGTTAGATAGTATACAGATTCTGGGCAATTTTCTGCATACACAAACATTTGTATTACTTGGTTAAAAGAAGATTTACAGTAAGATTGCCTAGATCTGAAACTTGGTGCTACCATTTCTAGTCTGTGGATCTAAAACATTACTTTGCTTCTCCACATCTCCATTTTCTTACTTACAAAACTAAAATATTAAGGATACCTACCTTAGGGTTGTTGTTGGGGAGAGTTAAATTAATGTACATATAAGACCTGAAATTACACTCACATTTACTAAGAAGTTTCATCTTATTTAATACTTATAAAAAAACTATAAAGCAGTTACTATTTTCATTTCATTATAGACTAGACACCTATGGAACAGGAAAGCTAAATATTCCTTTCTTGATCATCTCTGAAGAGCCACTAAGCCATGTTTCTCCCCAACTGGTTTGACTGTCGACAGAATTGTTTTTAAAATGATAGACTCTATAGGAGTGGGAGGGGCTGCGGGAAGGATAAAGGGGGTTGAACACTGTAGAAATAGGTTATTTATAACTAAGAAAATGGAAAAAGGAAATTGTTGAGGATACTACTTCTTAGTAGGAAGGGGTCAGGAAGTGTGACAGAGAGGAAGAAACTCATTAGAATATGGTATAAACATGTATAGTGATGTAACAATGAAATCCCTCTGTGTGACTAGTATAAATCAGTCCAAAAATAAAACAAATACATGCCATGGGGGGAAGGAAAAAGAAATGTTTCATGAATATGCATTGGGAAAAGCTATTAACTTAACCAGAGGATTTTAATAATGAGGAAGTACTCATTTTATATCCCTTCAAAGAGGACTAGAACACACATGTCCCCTAAGACTGGGCCTAGGCCAATCATTTTCATTCTCAGGCTGCAGTGATTGTTTCTAGAATGAGTGCGTGATCCAAGCCAGTCCAATCAGAAAAACTCTTTTTCCAAAAATCCTGGAAGAAATGTATTTCTGCTAGATTCACAGTACAAAAGAAATCTCCTGGGCCGGGAGTTTGGCCTCATGATAGAGTGCTTGCCTATCATATACAAAGGCCCAGGTTCGATTCCGTGGTACCACATACATAGAAAAGCAGAAGTGCTGTGGCTCAAGTGGCAGAACGTCTAGCCTTGGGTAAAAAGCCCAAGGACTGTACTCAGGCCCTGAGTTCAAGCTCAAGGACTGGCAAAAAAGAAATCTCCTGGGGAATGATGGCAGCCATCTAGCAATGCTTTGGGACCAAGATGGAGCTCAACAGCAAAAGGGCAGAACTCAACTCAAATGCCATCATGAAAGTTTAAGATTTGAATTGAGTAGCAAGGAATTCAACACACAAAAGTGTTTGAGTGGCGTTCAACCACTATGGAAAGCACTATGGAGGTTCCTCAAGAGACTAAACATAGAGCTTCCCTATGACCCAGCAATTCCACTACTTGGCATTTACCCAGTCGTCCAGAATCAAGGACATACTAAATCCACCAGCACAACAATGTTCATTGCAGCACTATTCACCATAGCAAAGATATGGAACCAACCTAGATGTCCCTCAGTTGATGAGTGGATCAACAAGATGTGGTATTTGTACACAATGGAATTCTATGCTGCTGTCAGAAAGAATGACATTGCCCCATTTGTTAGGAAATGGAAAGACTTAGAAAAAATCATATTAAGTGAAGTAAGCCAGACTCAAAGGATCTTAGGCTCAATGGTTTCCCTCATTTGTCATAATCAGTAGAAACCTTGGGCTCTCCTAGCAGAGATTTGCAATAGAGCAAAACTTTGATACAAAAGGCCATATAGTATGACACTAAATGAAAGGATCTCTAGGATATAGAAACATAAGCCATATAATGAATGATTGTTGTTCTTAAGGTACTATGTTATCTCTCATCTCTTTTGCTGTCTGTCCCTTGGTTATCTCATATTGTTACAGTATCTCACTTTGTTACCTGATATATCAGATATATTTGTATTTGGTTATTTGAAATTGGATAGGGAAGGGGGGAAAACAAGATGAGGGGTGGGGGGGAGGGAAATGGGGGCCAAGACATGTGAAACGGTATCAATGTATGAGAATTAATGCACCATCTATCTGGCAAATATCATGTAACCCTTCTAGTAATTACAATAATAAACATATGAAAAAAAAAAGAAACTCAAAAAAAAAAGTGTTTGAGTGGGCCGGGAGTTTGGCCTAGTGGTAGAGTGCTTGCCCAGCATGCATGAAGAGGCGGCTTCGACTCCTTGATACCACATACATAGAAAAAGCTGGAAGTGATACTGTGGCCCAAGTGGTAGAGCTCTGACCTTGAGAAAGCCCAAGGACAATGCTCAGGCCCTGAGTTCAAGCCCTAGGACTGGCAAAAACAGTGTTTGAGCATGTTCATGAATAAATTCCTTTGTTCTAAGGAATTAATAAATTCCTTTGTCAGTTGCATTTTCTGAAATTTAAAGCAAAAAAAAGGCCTAAGTAGTGTTAAGTATTGGTACCAGAAGTCTGGTGAGGATGAGGATTAAAAGAAATAAGCCTTGCCAAGTATGGTGGCTCACAACACTAATCCTAGCTACTTAAGAGGCAGAGATCAGATGGATCACAGTTAGAAGCCAGTCCAGGCAAAAAATTAGCAAGATCCTCCTCTATGAAAAATAACTAACATAAAAAGGGGTATGGCTCAAGCATCATGGCATCTGCCTAGCAAATACAAGGCCTTGAATTCAAACCCTAGTAGCTGGTGTGTCAGGGGAAGCCTTCTACTTTAGGCTAGGAAGTTATTTAACAGTTATTTAAAAGTTACTTAACAACTATGACCCAATCACTTTCAACACTGGACTCAAGCTCTATATTTACAGGTGGCTTGATACAAAATTTTCAGGGCATTGCAGTAAGTTTACAACTTTTGGAGACTTATAAGAAGTTCTGATGACAGAGAGAGAGAGAGAGAGAGAGAGAGAGAGAGAGAGAGAGAGAGAGAGAGAGAGAGAGAGAGAGAGAGAGAGAGAGTGTCAGTCTACTTTTCTGAAGTGAGATTTTAGAAAAGGAGGGAAAAAGATCTTTCTGATAGTCCAGTTAACAGATTTGTAGCTCTGGGGAAAGTTGCATAGGCCAGTCTGCAGTTATAGCGACAATGGTCACAGAAATCACAAATGAAATAGGCAGTAAGCCTAGGACTAAGAGGAACCATGTGTAGGTCCATACAGGCACCTGTTCTCCACCCTTCCCAGTTCCACAGTTACAGGGGGACATATTGGAGCCAATGAGCATGTTGTAGTCCAGTCCTGTCCTACACTGCTGAGACTGAAGAGATGAGTTGATGGTCATGCAAAATCCACATCAATCCTCTTTATAGTGAAGACTAGGATAGTTCAACCATGTATCTCTTTTGCTCCCCACATCTTCTGAAGACAAATGATGCCCTATAACTGCCTGTCGCAGTGCTCCTCCAGTACCTGTACTCTTATTTCAGTAAAACACTGACTTGCAGCTGGTATTGTCTAACTCTCAAACCTTGAAAGAGGCTATTCTATTCACCAACTACACCTCCCACCTCACCTGCATGATCTATTTCCTTTTCACTTTTAGTCAACATCTTTAAAAAAAGACAAAAAAAAAGAACCTTTTTGCCTTCTTAAGCACAAACTCAGAATATATCTTCCTGTTTCCTGCAGTTAGGTAAACCCAAATGACTGGATTCTGGCTGGTGGAATGTAAACAAAAGTGGTGTGAGTCATTTATGGCCTAATCCTTAGAACCTCCACCTCTCATGCTTCTCTTACCCATCTGCTGGAAGAAGAGAGAGGATTTGAAATCCAATGGAATACTGATCGCATATTTAGGTATGTTCTGGTTTGAGTCAGAGATGACACTCACAGGCTCATGTGCTAAAAGTTCTCTGATGGACCCTTGCCTTGGTGTCATTTTTGGAGTGTTATTCCAGAGTGAATTAAATTTTCTTATGTGAAGCTAGTGAAATTCTGGGGGTGTTACTTGACTGACCTGTGCTGATCTACTCATCAACCAAAACCATGTTACATTACATGGCTATTTACTGTAACTTCTCTCTCTTCAGAATTGCAACTCTCTTGACCTCTGTTGCCTTTCTAGAAAAACCTAAATGTAGGACAATTTAGTGTCTTTGTTCTCAGTTTGTTACCACCTTCCACTTGTAGAGGAGCAGAGCAATGCTCAAGGCCAGTATCACCACAGGTCTCTAAGGCAGCACAAGACCTCCATCAGTCAAGACACATAGCAACTTTGACCCCAAGTCTCTTAAGCTCCGGAAAACATCCTATTGAAAAGTAGAATAAACTCCTATTGAAAATCTTCTACTCAAAATGTTCTGCCTATTCAGTGTCATTCTGCTCCTCTTCAAGCTGACCTACCTCTCATCATTTCTTGGTTTAACTATTCCTCATTCTATCCCAGGTCCTTCCTCATTATGCTTTAAATTTTAATTTTTTTCCTATGTTCTTATCCTTCAGAAGAAATCTCATAGACTTGAAAAACATGGTATACATTGAAAATTTTTTTTAAAAAAAGCTATTTCCAGTCAACACGAGTCCTGAACTTCAAATTCTAGTGATGTCTTCAAATCAGCACTCTAATCCCCTTCTCACTATACAACTCCTTACACTGCCTTTATCAGTAGATTCTCTTAGCCATGAGCCTGGGAAAATAGTAATTACTTAAACAATTTTAGCAATTGAACAATGGATTAAAAACCTTTCAGTACCATAAATATATTCTGAATCGTTCCCTTTTCCTACAGATCTTCTGCTATCAATATTTATACTTTTCTCACCTGAACTACAGAAACAAAGTTCCATATCCATATGGCTAAGATACTAATCTAACATAAAATCAGATAATATTCCCTCTCTATTGAAAATTCAACCATGGCTCTCCAATACCTTTGAAGAAATAATTCTTTCTCTTTTAAGTTCCACGTATTTTTATCCCACTTCTCATTGAATATTTGTACTCTACTTTTCTACACTGACTCATATACAACAAAACTACTCTCCTGTATTTGGATTAAATTTGTTTTTTATTCCTTGGAATTTAGACCTCAGTTAGATCTTTTCATTAAATTCCTTTCTCCATGAAGAGCACTGCCATCTTGCCCAAATCAGAAGTCTGGATGATACTGCATAAAATCCTCATTCCTCTCCTCAATATTTAGTTCATTAGAGATATTTTGTATTCCTCCTTCTCAAATTCATAAGTATCTCCTCAAACCCATACAAGCACCTAAGCCCAGAACATCATACTCTCTTACTTACAATTTTCTCTATTGATGTCCTGTTCAAAACCTTCCCATACTTGAAAAGCAAACTGATCTCTCTGAAAGCGTTACGTTTCTTTTGGTCTGGCTTACTTAACTTGGTATCATTTTTTCTAAGTTTTTCCATTTCCTTACAAATGGAGCGATGTCATTCTTTGTGATAGGAACACAAAATTCCATTGTGGATATATGCACATTTTCTGGATCCATTCAGGTACTGAGGGGCATCTGGATTGATTCCATATCCAAGCTATGGTAAATAATGATGCAATGAACACTAGTGCTAGTGGCTTGAAAGTATTTTTTGCCAGTTCTGGGGCATAAACTCAGGGCCTGGGATTTCTCAAGGCTAGCACTCTACCACTTGAGCCACAGTACCACTTCCAGCTATTTTTCTGTATATGTGGTACCAAGGAGTCAAGACCAGAGCTTCATTCTTGCTAGGCAAGCATTCTACCACTAGGCCATACTCCTGGTCTTCTAGTGGCTTTAGTGTGGACTTGTTTGGGATCACTTGGGTAAATTCCCAGGAGTGGCTTAGATGTTAGTTGTATGTTTAGTCTTTTAAAGAACCTCCATACTGCTTTCCAGAGTGATTGGACAAGTTTACATTCCCACCAGCAGTATAGGATTATATGACTAGGATAGTCCTAGCAGAGGATCACAGTAGATCAATAGCCATATAACATGATACTAATCAAAATTAACTCTAGGATATGGAAACAAGAGGATTTTTCTTGTTGTTTATACTGTGTGAAGCTATTTCTTTTCTTTCATTTTTTCCCCTGTGGTTTATCCCCTGTTGTCACTGTTTATTATTATGGTAACCTGTCTTGTGTATATGTGTATCTGATATGGGGAAGGGAAAGGAAACAACATAATGGTAGGTCAAATGGTGAACCAAAGGTACAGTGATACTCACAAGACACTATGCTGGGAATGATCTTTACAACTGGAGGGAGGTAAGGAAGGTGGGAGAAAAATAAGATGAGTGAATAGGTAACAATGTACAACAAGAAATGTACCCACAAGCTTATAGTTGTAATTGTAACCCCTCTGTACATCACCTTTACAATAAAGTTAAATTAAAAATAAGAATAAAAGCTTTACAGGAATATGATTTAAGCCATACTCCACTGCTTTCAGCAGCAGACAAAAAAATAGCTTTAGTGGCACTTAGATCATCAAAAAGGAAGACAGAAATAAACAAGATTATTTCAAATAATAAAATATGATAACTTGAGATATTGAAAAGGAAGTATAATTTGAGCTGACTGTTAAAGAGAGCTTCTTGTAGAAATGATGTTTCAATAAGACCTGAGGGATGGATAGGAGCAAGTAATTGCTAAACAAAGTAGACTTCAGTCTACTCAGTTACCCAAGGGCAGAGCCCATGTCTGTTCATCATACTGCATTAAACACCCAACACAGGGGTTTTTTGGGTTTGTTTTGGGGGGGCTTATTAAGATTTGTGAATACATGATTGATGAGTAGAAGGGATGAATGCAACTTAAATTTAGATTTTTGAGTAGCCTAACTTAAGGTAAATCACATGCTCATAATTTTGTGTGTATTTGTTGACATCAACTTGTAGGAATTATCAAAACTTCAAGGCAGGAAAATATGAATGTGATGTAGACTTTAAAAACTGTTTAGGACTGGGAGCATGGCCTAGGAGTAGAGTGCTTGCCTAGCATGCACGAAGCCCTGGATTTGATTCCTCCATACCACATAGACAGAATAAGCTAGAAGTGGTACTGTGGCTCAGGTGGTAGAGTGCTAGCCTTGAGAAGGCCCAAAGAGAGTACTCAGGTCCTGAGTTCAAGTCCCAGGACTGGCCAAAAAAAACTCTTCCTTGTACCTGGTAACTTGATGGGATGAGTAGGGTTAGGTAGATGGAGTAAAACACTGTAAGTAGTGACTCTGTACTCAGAAACTGACATATTAAACTGAAATCCCTTTATACAGCTAGTGAAGGATAAAAAAGACGCATTTGAAAGAAAAACCCTACTCTTTGGATCATTGTAAAATATTTCAAATAAATGCTTCACAGCAGTATCTTATAGCAAGGATCCCTGAGAGGAATTCAAAGTGGATGCATCACTTGCTAGGATAGTAAGCCAACAATTCCAAGGCTGGGCCCCAATGGCCCCTGGCCTTTGATAGTCAAAACTGTTTTGTTTTTTTTTTTAGGAAGTTTATATTTTCTTTTTTATTCCATTTTATTTTTATTGTTGGGGTAATGTATAGAGGGGTTTTAGTTATATTCACCAGGTAGTAGGTGCATTACTTCTCCCACATTGATACCCCTTCTCATGTTTTTGTCCCCATTTTCCCCCATCCCTCCCAATCATCTTGTTTCTTACCTTCCCTTTCCTATTCCAAATAAATAAACATATATACAATATACCAGGTAACAAAGTCAGATACAGAAACAATATGAGATTAACCAAAGGGCAACAAAAGAGGAAAGAAATATTGTAGTACATTAAGAACAAGAATCACACAAGATAAAGCTCTTGTTTCCATATCTTGGAGATCCCTTCATTTAATCTTATCCTCTATGACCTTATGTACCTAGGTTTGAGCTACTTTAATCCTCTGCTAGGAGAATCCTAGATGTGTACTAATTATTACAAATGAGGGAAACCATTGAGCCTATGTTCCTTTGGATCTGGCTTACTTCACTTGATTTTTTTTCAAGTCTTTCCATTTCCTTACAAATGGGATGAAACCAAAATTGTTTTTAAACAAGGCCAAATCAACACCTGATACACAGATTCATAAATAATTAAAATAATTCCAAAGTATAATACTTCCTGCCAAGCAGGAAAACTATAGAAGAACTTCCTAAAATAATGAATGACGGTGTAAAATTACTGTCTTTGATTCTAGAAAAGAAGATATTCAGATTTTGAATCTCAGCACAAATTCAAAGTTTAAAATTTGAACTTTGGCAGCAAAACCTGACCTAAGAGGAATTTTATCTTTCATTTAGTTTCCATAAGGTGACTATTCATTTCTATCACTGTAGAAATAGGAAGCACTTGATTTTAGAGAGTTAACTCTGATTCCAAGGCAATAGTGGGGGGGGGCATGTATGGCGTAATAAATTGTTTGATTTTCCTCAATCCAAATGATTCTCATCCTCAAGGCATGTGTGACCCCAAGTATTTTGGATATTCTTTTAAGTCTATTATCTTGGGTTATGAAATATTCATAGTGTATGGGATTTGACATACTCAGCACACATGAAGGGAACAGAAATACAACTACCACTATTTTTAAGCAACTGTAAATTATATAGCTGAAAGCTTCTCCAGGTTTCCTTCCAGAGCTAACTTAAAGTGTGCATTGTTGCCATTACACTCTTCATTTTCATCTACGTGTATACTCCAATGATCTAGAGAGTCTTCCATCCATGAGGAAACTTGCATAGGCAGATCCTTTACACCACAACCAGCCATCACAAACACGAGAATTTCTTGTAACTTCTTCTTTTGTAAATATTCCATTAATCTCATTTTATAATACTTCTACTTTGTTTATCTTAATATTTCCACCCCCCCCCCAGAGTTTCAAGGAGTCACCACTTACTGGGAACAAGTTTTTCTCTTAATAAAATATTATCTTATATTTGGCTATAGACTTCATTCCATACAGTGCTTCTGATTATCACAATCACCCTTCTAAAATGCATTCTATTCTTCCTATCATCTGACTCCATTTTCCTAAAACCATGTGGCTCTTAAAAGATATTATGAGCCAGACACACTGGTGGCTGAGGATCAGGAAGATCTCGGGAGGCTGAGCTAGGGGATAGTAGTTGGAGATCAGCTCATACAAAAAAATAAAAAAAAAACGTTTGGCAGACTCTTATTTCCAAAATTACCAACAAAAATCAGGGCTGGACATGTGAATCTAGCATACCAGGCTAACAAGCTTAAGTCCCTGCATTCAAACCCCAGCACAAACAAAAAATATATACAAATATATATATATACATATACATATGAGTAGAATAGAATGGAAATTGAACCAAGTAATGTTGAGGTCCAAACCATAATTATGCCTTCTAAAGCCTCGTGGGTCAAATAACTGACACATATTTAACTGTGATTCTCCACTTGATGTTTCTAGAAGGTTACATCTGTTTCACTCATGGTAGAAATGACAGCAGAATGTTTTCTTAAATGAATGTTAGTCATTTGCATGCTTTTATTTTTCTGTAAAATGAAAATATAGTATCTAATTTTGAAAGATTTGACCCTTAAGGTATCAAAAATGAAAATTTGCTTTTTAGTATTTAAAAATACCAATAATTAGAATTGAGGAATCTTCTCAACAATTACTGCAAAATCAGACATTCAATATTCACCCACCTTTTAGGAGCATCATCTACATTTATTGAAAAACATTATATAGGGGTAGAGAAAGGCTTACACCTCAGAACAACAAAGCATAGAAGGATAGACATGGAGAACATTAATGATTTTAATTATTTTAAGGCCCATTAAAATTAGAGAAAGAGCAAAGCCCTCATAGTGTTAAGGGTTTATTGTTACAGCATCTTACAGTTTACTAGTTCATACTTTTCAACCACAGCAAGTTATTAGCAGTGAAGGGAAGAAGCCTCTGAAGAGGATTTTTATTTCAGTAAGAAAGTGTTAAGAACAAGACAACAATCTAAGTTACAAAAAAAATAATTAGTAGCAAGCGCTAGTTGAGTTAATCAGTTAAAGACAAACTGTGCCCTTAGGAAGCTAAATAAAAAAGCAACAGTAAAGCTTACAGAACTTAGCTCGTACAATTTGCCTTGAAGGCGGAAGATTGGTTCCCTGAAATAGTAAAGAATTATATGTCTTAGTTCAGAAAAAGTTTTAAAAATAAAGTCTATTATTACTTCTTCTCCTTTCAAAACAATGGAAAAAATCTAGAACAGAGGTTTCAATTTGTTCAATAATTGTACCTCTGAATTAAAAAAAACACCCAAAAACATCATTGTTTTGACTTGAAAAGAAATAACAATGTAAATATTCATTATCACATAAAACATAAAAGAAACAGCAAACTGTTGGAGTTAATACAATCTCTGCAGAGCGCTATTAGTCAGAGACAGCTGGCCAGCCCCCAAACACAAAAACTCAAAAGATCAGATCTTCACAGGAATTTACATCTTCTCTTTACCCAATATGAATTTAGGGTGGCAGAGATTAAATCCACCAACTGCCTTCTTTATGAGTTGTCCCTTCACTGTTACCAAGCTGTGCAAATGTGTGAACTAGTCAGCAGCACCAGAAAGCTCATGCAAGTACTCACCATGTTTTAATTTTGGACTGACTGACAAATTCAATGTTAAAATAAGTCAAGAGATAATGCAAGCAAGCACAGGGCACAAAGAGTCAAATTTGTGATGTGGAGCCAGTAGCAGAAATGTTATTTAAAATAAACCAATATGGTCAATTGCAGGGGGGAAAATGGCCAAAAGAAATGCAAATTCACTTCAAAAACATTAAGGCAAAAATGACACAAAACAAAAAGCTGCATCTCAAGCAAAATTTGCATATGATTAATTTGCATTCAAAAAAACAGTCACTCAAGCAATTTTAGTTCAAATTCTTGGTGGGCATGCATACGCTGATTCTCTTATACAATTCCTACCTGATTTCCAACTGTGGTTTTCTTGTGAACCTGACTGCTCCTCTGCTGAGCACTGAGAAAAGGAAAGGAAAGGAGCACTGAAGAAACTCAAGATATTCTCTGTACAAGCAACAAGTAACTAAAATATACACAGGCTTTAAGAAAAATCAACAGCTGAGACAAAGCTAAGATTAAAAACCTAGGTAGTTTAATTCTGGAAAAAAATCCAACCTAGTGGAACTTCCTGTAGCAATTAACAAACTACCAACACCATGTCAGGAAAAGTTCACTGCTGCACTGAATGTGAGTGGTGTGCCTTGGGTGTGCAGAAAAGTTGTGATGAAAATTCACTTATTGAGTACATGCTTACTGAGTAAGTGCTTAATGATTTGAATTCTTACAACAACCTTTTTAGGCAGTCACTCTTATTCTTTTGGTTTCACAAATAAGGTGATGAATTACACAGAAGAGACTCTCCAAAAGTCACTAAGAAATGGAACTCCATATCCCCAACATCATGATGTCATCTAGTCTCATGACCTTGAACTCCACTGGCCGTTCCAGCAATTAATATATTGTCCCAATTCTAGGCTTCTACATGATTTTGACAACTCAGCAGCTCCGCTTTGTTGTCTGGTAGGCATCTCCACAACATGCCAAAATGGAACACCAAAACTCCCTAAAACTCGCATCGTCAATGGCAGTCCATACTGTTATTTCCACATGCTTAGGTCAAAATCCTTGACTCTCCTTTCTCTTACATCTCATATCCAATCATTGGCAAGCATAGTTGTAGTTTAATGTACTTAAACTTTAATATTTTTTGTCAGTCATGGGGCTTGAACTCTGGGCCTGGGTGCTGTCCCTGAGCCTGTCAGTTCAAGGCTACCACCCCACCAGGAGCCGCAGTGCCACTTGCCATTTTCTAGTGGTTAATTGGAGGTAAGTGTCTCAAAGAGTTTAGTGCCCAGGCTGAACCATGGTCCTCAGATCTCAGAAGACATCATCCTATGTGACCCAGATTATTCCCATCCTTCCATGCTCGTTCCTATGATGTCTGTTCTCACTACAGAAGCCACAGTGGAGCCATGTGACTCTTCTGCTCAGAGGCCTCTTTGACCATCTATACTGTTTCCTTCAAATGCAAAGTCTCAAGACCTTCCTCACAAGGTCTTCAAGTCCCAGTCAGCTAGTCCTTACCTTCTGCCCTCTGCTGCCTCTTCTCCTACTCCTCACTCTAGCCTCTGCTTTCTTTTACATCTCCTTAGCACATTCTCACCTCAGAGCCTTGGGACTTGCTTGCTACCTTGAAGATGTTTCATGCTGGTTTCCAACATTCCTTCAAGTCTTTGTTTCCCAGTTTCTCAGACAAGCCTACCTTGACCACTCTTTCCAGTCTTCCCTCCAGGGCTTTCATCTGCCTTATTCAGTTAATTCTGTGCAAGGTGCTTATTTTTTGTGTGCCTGTGTGTTCCCTTCTATTTGATTGAAAGCTTTTGAGGAGAGGTCTGTGTCTCTTTTGTTCACTTTTATATCCCTGGGGCCTACAACGGATCTAGAACATAGCTGACTTCAACAAGTATCTACTGAATGGAAAATCTAATGAAGTGATGCTGCTGTACCCCGTTTTTACAATGAGAAGTGAATTAAAAACCAGATGATACACTGAAAATTTAACCCCAGAGCCTACATGTTCAGATCTTGTTATTTCATCTCTCTCAAAGGACAACGGCTTTATTCTGGTAGAACCATGTATTTACCTAAGAGATATAAGAAAACGTAATATATTTTTGTTTTTCTAGGCAGAGTAACACTACTATCCTCCATCAGATTACTTAAATGGTTTATAGTCACTCTTTTATGAAATAGTAGAGTTGTCTTAAAGAATTGTTAAATGAAAGGCATCACCCAACTGTTTAAAGTTATGGCATGTTATGATTCAGTAGCCAGATAGAAATCAACACCCTATTTGGAACAGTTACTCAACATAGTCACCTTTTATAATCTCAACTGATACAGTTAAGCTGCTGTCTTTGCTCAGACTCATTAAAAACCACCCAGTTGAGGGGGAGCAAGGATAGGAAATGGTGAAATGTGTGTGTGTGTGTGTGTGTGTGTGTGTGTGTGTGTGTGTTTCCATTTTTAATTCAGTAATTTCAGATACTTTCTCTTGCTGTTTGTTTGCTAGTTTTTAAATGCTTACTTCCCTTTATCACTATAAAGTTCTCTCTTTCCAGCTATTACCCTAAAAAAACTAAATCTACAGTTTTCAAGGATTTGTAGGTGAAGGTGTAAAGAGGTGACACTGTGATGGCCAGGAGCCAATGGAACCACACTGCCCTCTGGCTGCTCACAATATCCAACACAGAGCATCTCCTGTGACACTACTCTCCAAATGCTTGAATGGCTGCTCTCTGTGAACGCCTTCCCAGAATCCTCCAGGCTCTGCTCTGTTCTGGGGAATCATTACTGTAGGGTGATTGTGCCTCCTGTGTGTGTTAGTATCTTCATTCCATAGTGTGTCTTAAAGGCTCTTTTAGGGAAATATTTTTAATAAAGCTCTAAAAATGGTGATAACCTCAAAGCTGAAAAAGACCTAGGGGTGTTTGGATTTGTTTGGCTTTTGTTGTTGTTGGTGTTGTTGCTTTGTAAATTATTGAGGACTTATGTCAGGTCCCCTTCAAATCACAAAGAAAAAGACACTGAATACAAAGACCAAAGTTTATGCAGAGTTCAGTCTAAATTGGTTTCTTGGTTTCTGAGCTACAAACGCTACAAGAGGGAGAAAGGAAAAAGCACAGAAAAAGAGAGAGGCAGAAGGGATGAGAGGGTGAGAGAGAAGCAGAGGGAGGATAAAGAGGAGGAAGGGGAAGAGAGAAAAGAGAGAAAGAAAGGAGACAAGGAAAGAGAAGAGGGAAGGAGAGGAGGAGGGGGAGGCATTAGTACAGAGTACAGGAGTGAACTGTTTTTGAGCTTCTTTTTCTTTTCAGAACTGGGTATCAAACCCAGAACCACATACATGGTAGGTTCAGCATGCTAACACTACCACTGACCTACAGCCCCACCCTCTTATGTCTTGTACCCAGTCTCCTTAACATACAAAAATCTTCTAGAACCTTGTTAGAAATGCTAAAGAGAATTTTGCCTCACAAAATTTCCATATACGA
Source organism: Megascapheus bottae (assembly GCF_031878675.1). Lineage (NCBI taxonomy): Eukaryota > Metazoa > Chordata > Mammalia > Rodentia > Geomyidae > Megascapheus > Megascapheus bottae. Next base: position 27,156,122 of record NC_143518.1, read on the forward strand.
TGATGCATATTTAGAATCTTTTACTGATAAGACTGTAAATAAAAACATTTAATTGATGAGTCAATCACTGATGTAGAGTTAGAACAAAAACTCAAGGACCATTATTTTATACCCAGAGAATAATCTCTTTGTAGCAACTGGACCCATGAGTTCAAGAATATTGTTATTAATTATGTATGTAGATACTTTAACTTGCTTTGTCAATAATGAAAATAAGCTGTCTACATAGAAAACATCATTCATCAGAAGTGTTCAATATGTTATAAAAACTCAATTAAAAACATTTCAAAGCAGTTAAGAAAGTAGTTGTAAAAGGAAGCATGCAAAAACATATAAGTTCATCTGTGCCCATCAATATATTCTTGGATATAGATATTTAAGTGGTTATCTCTGTGATACTATAAAATGTACACTGTGTCCATCTGACCTGCCAAAATTTTAGTGCACAAACTTGGAAAATGACATAAATGTAACATAGTATAATGCTTGAAATCTGAAGCTTACAATGCATCTACACGAAAGAATGGAGATGTAGCGCAAAACAAATGATAAAGGATAATTTATGTTCAAATCATCAGGAAGATATAATCAAAAGGTGCTTTTGTTTCAAATATGTAATACCCTCTAGCTTCTTATTTTTTGTGTGTAATTGCTATTTATCTTTTTAGGTTTATGCAACAACACAGAAGCCTGTGAAAGGCTCTGCCAGAATGCTATAGTATAAAACCAAATTAGGTTTATGATGGAGACATAATGATTCTAAAAGTTTATAAGAATACAAAATTTTGGAAGGAGGAGGAAAGCAGTAGAATAAGAATAAGAGAAGAACAGAAGAGAAAGAAAACATTTAAAGAGAGAGCCATAATATTACCTGTGCTCACAATTGCTTGCATATTCTCTTCTTTCTTGGTATACATTCATACACAGTAATACACAAAAACAATAGAAGATTGTGCCAAGAAAGTATGAGACTTCTTAACAAGTCTTTTTTTTTTGGCCAGTCCTAGGACTTGAACTCAGGGCCTGGGCACTGTCCTTGGACACTTTTTGCCCAAGGCTAGCACTTTATCACTTGAGCCACAGCACCACTTCTGCCTTTTTCTTAGTATGTGGTACTGAGGAATCGAACTCAGGGCTTCATGCATGCTAGGCAAGCACTCTATCACTAGGCTATGCTCCCAGCCCTCAAGTAAGTCTTATGAGGAGTGATTGTTCTGAATATTCAGTAGAGTATCATCATTTCAATCTGATGCAATTTGATGTTTTTATAGAAAAATTACAAGATTAATTTTAATACAAGACAACAGCCAACTGCATTCCATGAGATAATTAGCAAAAAAAAGAGGTAGTAATGAGCTGTGAAATTATTCCAGCAGAATTGTATAAGGACACACTTATGTTTATAAATGATCTAAACACCATTTAGTATGACAGTTGTATGTTGAGGTCAGTTTTGGAGAATAAGCAGCAGCAGATGGCGTTTTAGTATTCCTTAGCTAGCAAACACCATGATGAAACCATGTTTTATTAAAGTCCTCTTCCCCTGGGCCAGGAAGACCTGGGTTCAATTCCTTGGTACCACATACCTAGAAAAAAGCCAGAAATGGTGCTGAGGCTCAAGTGGTGAGAAAGTCTCAGGACAGCGCTCAGGCCCTGAGCTCAAGCTCAGGACTGGCAAAAAAAAAAAAAGAAAGAAAGAAAAGAAAAGTCCTCTTCCCCAAATGAGCAGGCAGAGGGAAGCAGTCAGTCCAGATCAATTCCCTCAGAAGTTGCAGTCCTGCTCAGACTTCACAATCCACTCATATTCTATTTCCTTTCCATATACTTCCATATCTCCTGTCCTGTGTCTACATTTCATACACGGGCTGTGCTCTGGTCATGTAAGTCTCCACTGCAGTCCAGTCTGCTCTGTGATGGCCAATGATACATTTCGAATCTTGGTGTTGCTAACTGTCTCACCACTGACCATGTTGAATATTAGGCTCATGGGAAATTCATAGGACATATTCATTATATTTTGATGCTAGAATTATCCAGAATGGGACTATAAAGTCTGCAAAGGAAATTTAAATCAAGATGTATATCATGATCGCATATTCAAGTAAGGTACATTTAGGGATAACCCTAAATATAATTACCTAAATATATAAATATATAACCCTGCGTAAAATTACATAAATAGAATGGACTGAACTGGCTGAAGCAGAGAGAGTAGAGAAGAATAATGAAGTGGACAAGTCTGAGTACAGATGATATGATGCCTTAGAAATCATATTAATGAGTTTAGATTGTATGTTAAAGGTAACTGAGAAGCCCAAGGGGAATAACAAAGAGCAGGACAGGAGACAGGGAGATCACTGACTGCAGCAGCCTAGTGAGAGAGGACTAAGTAATAATGATGGTGATATAAATAAACTAAAATACGAAGGAGATAAAAGCAAATAAAGTTAATAAAGAGAGGTACCACAGAGATAGGAGTACAGAATCAAATCAAATTTCTCTGTTGAGCAACGAGTAGTTGGCATCCACAGGGAGTGGAACAAAGGAAGAGGTGAAAAATATAAAGGCACGCAAGGAGTTTAATTTGGGAATACTACATTGAGGCTTTTCTAGGGCACACAAGCAGAGACTAATTCATTAGGAAGCCAAACATGATGCAAGAACCAGGAAAAAGGGCTGGAAGTTTGGCCTAGTGGTAGAAGTGTTTGCCAGGCATGCACAAAGACCCGGGTTCGATTCCTTGATACCACATAAGTAGAAAAAGCTGGAAGCGATGCTGTAGCTCAAGTGGTAGAGCTCTAACCTTGAGAAAGCCCAAGATCAGTGCTGAGGCCCTGAATTCAAACCAGGACTGGCAAAAAAAGAAACCAGGAAAAATATTTTGGAATACAAATCTAGATTACATGGCATCAAAAACAAAAGAAAAACTGGTAACGAAAGCATATAGCAGATGAGATTGGATAGACATAATGTGGTGAATTAGAAAAGAGGTATGGATAATGAAGATCTCTTAAAGAAGACTGAGAAGTAATGATGAGTGGAAAAGGGGGAAACTAGGAAAGACTGGAGGGGAAAGCAATCTGAAGCAAAGAATCAGATGGGTCACTGAAGTGAAGAACTAGAAAAGCTGGACAAGCTCTCCTGACAAACTGTCTTAATAGAGTCATGTAGTAGCAACCAGACTATAGTGAGCTGAAAATTCAAGGAGGTGAGAAAGAAGAATGGAAGAAGCTCAGATTGAACTCAGCTCAGCTCAGCAGAGCCCAGATGTATTGACAAACTTCAGGTCCCTTACACATGCACACTCTATGAGATATACCTAGGTGTGCCTCTATTTCTACTGCATGTTTCTTTTAGAGAGTAGACTTGGAATTAACAGGAATGTCAACACCATATATATCAAGGAATGGGACAGCAAGAGGAGAGAGCCCATCCTCTCTATACTGTAATGGAAGACATTTAAAAAGTTGACTGTACTTTCTGAGCCCTGGGTTCATTTGGTAGTAACTATGCAATTATTTTTTTTCTTCTTTCTTAGTCACAGCTCTAGGCCACCCCAAGCCACCAGTACAGTCAGACCTACTAATGAAGGGTCCTGAGAAATAGAGCTAGATTAATTATGCCACCCAATAAGTGGCTGGAAGATAGATACATCAAGTAAATTAAAACTTCCTCCATTTCATCAGTCACATTTTAACTGTAGCTAATAGCAATGACAGTTAAACTGTAGCTACTAGTAGCTGGTAGCTACAATTATTGCACAATACAGTATAAAATACTCTCATCATCCCAAAAGTTCCACTGCCTAGCACTGCTGTGAAGAAGCTCATTTAGAATACTGAGATCCCCCAAAATACACCTGACCACATGTTGAATATGGCCCCATCCCTTAGATTGAAGCAAAGAGAGAAAACACATTATAGTTCATTTTCCCTACAGGACCTTTAGTGTAGTCTCAGATTAAAATTACATGAGAAATGTTGCAGTCTTGGGAGCCCTGAGAAGAATCATCACGCATCTGCTAAGGTTAAGGAGATTTTTTAAATGATGATTTAAACAATGGACGTGATCATTTATCTGAATAGGTGCTACTATCCATGTCTTTCCAAGCTGCTTAAATCCAGAGTTTTAGCAGATAATGATCCTAGAAAGCAGCCAAACAACAAATTAGAAAACTTGAATATGGCTCAAAAGAACGACCCTGTAATACTCTGATGGCTAAGTTTCAATTCCATAAAAGAAAGAACACTCACGTCCAAAACTAGGAGCTAGCAGGCTAGGAATGTGTCTTAGTGGTAGAGTGCTTGCTTAGAATGCACAGAGTCCTGGGTTCGATTCCTTGGTACCACATACACAGCCAAGGCCAGAAGTGATACGGTAGCTCAAATGACACAGGGCTAGCCCCAAGAAAGCTCAAAGACAGTGCCAAAGCCCTGAGTTAAAGCCAAGGGACTGGCCAAAAAAAAAAAGTAAAACATAAAATAGGAGCTAGAAACATGATCACAATAGAAGACAATTTTCCATTATGGAAAACAAAGGGGAAGGTCATGCTTACTCTGGGATTGGTGGCAAAGTTCAAATATACTGTCTTCCTCAGAGAATCAGAAAGGAGATATAATCAAAGTTACCACACATGGAATTTTCATGGTGTTCATATAACAAGGATCGAAATAAGCACAGTGTATCAGTTCAAGTGTGAGAAAACAGGTGTTGAGGCCTACTACAACAGACTGAAAGACAAGCTAACCTTGGTCTTTTGGTTCCAATATAGAGGTATTATTTTAACAGCTCAGGTCTAGAAGCTCTTCTTCTTAAACCACTGGACTACACACACCTTAGGAACTAGAGGGGAAGACTGTGTCATGGACATATTAGGAAATAGAAGAAAATGATGCTGTGCTCAAAGGTTTGAAAGTTCCTTTCCCAAAACATTCAGCTGACAAGCTTGTCCTACTGAAACATCAAAACTTTTGAGAGGAAAGTGAGTGAAGGAACAAATACCTTCTTTTTCCTAAGTAGCAAAAAAAGTATATTATGTACGACAACAAAATTTAGGTATTTTTTTATTTCAAGAAGGAAAAATGACAAATTAAGGCCCTTAAGTCAGGAGCAGAGTTGGAGTTTTCATGGGAAATAGTGAAATTTTAGGTTCAGATTTTATATTTTAGTTAAAATACCAATCTCTTAGAAGTCAGGAAATTCCAAAGCAAGCTACAGCATGGCTTACTTGGACTATTACACATGGCACATATTTTACGGTCCATGTTTAATAAATGACTGAGAGGTGGGAAAAGAAAAGTCTACATATGCAACATGACAGGATAAATTCTATAGCAAAAAAAGAACTTTTAAGAAGACCCAAACACTATTCTAAAACTGAATATTATAGTAATCTAATTTAGTGGTTTGTTTTCATATTCAAAAATCTAAAACAAAAAAAATCATCCAAGTTGGCAAAAAATATGTAAAATATTAAATACATCACCATTCTACAAATCTGAGAGGTGGTCCGTCTTTTTTGGCAACTATGAGTATCTCATTAAACAATTGCTTGTTTCTACCTCAACCCAGACCCTCATTTTCTGTCTTTGGAACTAAAAATAAAAAAATACTTACATAATTGTCTTCAAATTGGCTTGACTTTTCTTCCTTGATGGAAACAGCATCTCTGCCAACTTTAAAATTTATAGCTACAACCATATTTTTTTAATTTTTAAAAGCACAGAAAATACCACAACCCTTCAAAGTGATTTTGAAATGAACATTTCTTCATCTTCAAAACCATCCTCTGTCATGCTAAAACATACTCCAATCCAGCATACAAATGGAAAGAACATTTACCTCTGGGTCTTAGTACACAAGTTTATCTTCGATAGTGATTATTGGAGGATTGCCAAAGGGAGTTGGGCTTGATCAGTGCAGGCTAGAAGTACATACTGAAATATGCCACTGAACTCTATTAGTACAAACACTAATAATATACTCACAAAAACTATTGTCTTTAGAAACACTATGAGCAACTAAAATATCCAGTGGTGATCTTATTTAAGTTGCTATAAATTTCTTTACAAAGTAAAATAGTCCTAGTCAAAATTCTTGAGTTTGTATGTGTGTGTAAGGAGGAAGGCGGAGGGGAAGAGGGAAGAAAAGGGAGTAGGAGAGGATACAGATTCACTTTTACATACTACAGTTTTCTAAAGAGTTGCCACATAACTACTGTCTTCTGACAGTACTGGCAGGGATTGTGTGTTTCACTGGATACACATACACACACACATACACACACACACACACACACACACACACACACACACACACACACACACGGACATGAAAAGGCTAAATGCTTTGCCAAAATCCTGAGAAAACAATCAAGACTAACTATACACCATTACTTTAACAGAAAGTTTAGCCAGGATAAGAGATAAGAGTTACTGAATTTCTAGAACAGGGTTAACAATGCTTCTTTTTCTTCCAAATGTCATGGGAGCAGTGAATCACTGAAAAACTTAGTAGAAAACTGTGTTTGAAAAGTATTGAATTAGCTACTCAGGAGACCGAGATCTGAGGAGCGCAATTCAAAGCCAACCCAAGCACTAAAGTCTGTGAGACTCTTATCTCCAATTAACCACCAGAAAACCAGAAGTGACACTATTGCTTAAGGGGTAGGGCAGTAGCTTAAGAGATCAGGGACAGTGCCCAAAGTTCAAGGCCCAGAGTTCAAGTCCCATGACTGACAAAAAAAAGTATTAAATTAAAAAATCTGTATGCCTCTGAAAATTCTGAAGTAGAAAATACTAAAATTATAAGTGGGGGAAATAAATTCTAGCCCATTCAAAAAAAAAGAAGATGTGAAGGAGAACGAGAGGAAGGGAAAGAGGAAGGAACAAAGGGAAGGGAGAGAGAGAAGGTAAGGAAAGAAGAGAGGAAGAGAAGAAAGGCAGGGAAAAGAGGGAGGGAAGGGGGAGAGAAGAGAGGGAAGGAAGGAGGGAAGGGAGAAGGGAGAGTGGGAGAGAAAGAGGGAGGGAGTGACAGAGGGTAGAAGGGAGAAAGGGGGAGAAGGGTGAGAAAGGAAGGGGAGAAAAGAGTAAGGGAAGGAAGGAGGGACAGAAGAAAACAGGGAAAGAGGGACAGAGGGAGGGAAAGAGGTCATGGAAAAAGAATATTTTTAAAGGAGTGTGGGGTAAGATTAAAACTGTGAGACTGGTTAGTTACATAATATGTTCAAATTTTTAATCTTTCCAAAGGAATGTTTGCTCTCTCTTCCCCCATGAAACTGAGACAAGGGAGCACAGAAACATCCCTTAAGTGAAGATTTTGTGTCAAGCTTACAACTACCACATTTTAGTAAGAATCCTGACATTTGTAAGCCAAAAAGAAAATCTTAAGAGCAATATTCCTATCATTTCATATGACTAAAGATTTGTCTTTTTAACTTCTCAAAGAAGCAGGTTCTGCAAATAAAGTGCCAGTATAATTTTTACCTATGTCTCCCTATGCTTTTCAACTGTTAAATTCGATCATTTTAATCTTTTATCTTTGCCTTTATTTTTTTTTTTTAGTTTTTTATTTGCTAGTACCAGGGATTGAACTCAGGGCCTGAGCTTGGGCTTTCTGAGGACTAGAACTCTATCACTTGAGCCACTGAACCACTTCCAGTTTTTTTTTCTATGTATGTAGTACCTAGGAATCGAACCCAGACCTTCATCCATGCTAGACGAGCACTCTACCACAAGGCCACACTCCCAGCCCCTTTGTCTTTATTCTTTTCCATGAAAACTAGGGCAGAGTTTGGCACAGGCTATTTGGAGCTTATTGACATTTGGAAGATCTATAAGAAATTCTCAGATTTTTTTTCTAGAGTCTGAAGTCTGTGTAATTTTACAAAAGCAAATGGATCATCAAAATGGCAAGAGTTATGAGGACTAAGAGAGACAGGATAGGTATATGTGAAACACCTGTGTAGCAAAAACCTAGTGGCTAGAGTAGGCAGCTTGGCTAAAAAGGCAATTAGACAAAGGAAAAATATTCACCACTGTTTGGTAACAAGTTTTCCACTAGTACATGACAGAAAACTATGGTACTCCTTAACAGAAACAGACACTGAATGCCAAATATAATTATGCAATCTAGGTACTAGAGAAAAATGAGATAATTTTCTGTTAGGAAAATGGGGCTTCCTCCTCCACTAAAACAGGTCTATTCATTTCTCAGTCTACATTTTGTTTAGATAACCATGGTCTACAAATCTATTTCTTCTAAGTTGGGATGTAATAAGATCACTTAGTTTGATAATCTGTTGCATCTTATTTTTTAATTGTCCCTACTCTTAAACATAAAGCTCAAGTAAAACACCTAAGTTTTATCATATATTTAATATAAAATAGTCTGTATCTTATATACTTGAAATTTAAACCACTTGCACTCCATTTTAAGAGTTAGAATTGAGATTTTTTTAATAACAAAAACTAGTTCTGACCAACCAGCCAGTAGTGAGTTCAGTGTCTTACAAACATCATATGATGAACAATTGACCAACAATAACTAGCCATAATGTATATATGCTAATTTCTGTGAACAGCAATACAGACATAGATGTATATAAATTACATTAAAAAGGAGAATGTTGCATTAAAAAATTGTTCATCCTAACAGATCAAATCTGAGTTTAGTAATGGTCTTTTAAGGCCTTTATAGGCTAATTTAAGAAAGTCTAACTGGCTTAGATCTTGTAAGTTGTATTTAATATTCCAAATTATGTGAGAAATTCTTCCTCAAAATATTTTCCTTTTTAATTATTATCTTTAGGTAGTCATGCAAAGAAGTTGCTGTTTATTCATAAACAATGCAGTTTAGAAATATATCTTAAGCAAATCACCCCTGACAACATTCTCACTCATCCTTCCCCTATCTACCCTCAAAATTTAATGTGCATGTATTCTACTTATCTATGGAAATGCAAATAAACTCTAGGTCATGTAACATTAGTGAGCATCTAAAGCACATATGACTTTATGCACTGCATAATGAAGCCAAGAACAGAGATTTATCAAGAGAATAATAACTGCCCCTGACCCAGGGCCCGGAGAGTGTAGATGCTGTACTGTCAAAAGGTGGTAGAGTTGTAGGAGAAAGTCACAATGTATATGGTAAACAAACCAGTGAAAGGAATGCACATGACAATCAAGCAGTTCACATGCTTACTTTGCAAAGCCAATGAAGTCTTCGTGGTTAGTGTTGATATAGGAGACCTGAATGTCAATCAATAGCAGCACCTATAAGTCAAACAAACAACCTATAAGTCACTTCTGTGACAATCCATTGTAAAAATTTTCCAAACATTCATTTTCATACTTGCCTGCAGATTATCAGTTTTAATTTCTAAAGTGGTCTTTGAATTAGAATACAAATTACATAATTTTTGTTCATTACTCATAGTTCAGACTCTGAGTCTACATGAAGAGTAGTGAGAACATTCCATGAAGCATTGTAGTTTATAACTACTTCTTTGCTAACAAATAGCCTAGAATGCTATTTGTTTAGAATCCTCTAAAATGCAGCCATAATGTTAAAAAAAAAAGGGGGGGACAAGCATGGCAACAACATGGGGCTTTTGTTTTTCCTCTCCTTTTCTTTAATCTCACTCTGGACAACCAGAAGAAGCACCTTACCAATCAATTATGAAAGTCCATCTATGAATAAATATGAAACCTCCTTCTGATCAGCCTCCTTCTGATCAAACCAAAACATCAAGTCAACCCAGCTGGGCGGGTAGTACACACCTAGAATCTTAGCACTCCAGAAACAGAGGTAGCAGAATTGAGAGTTTGGGATCATCCAAGTTCCACATAGCAAGTTCCAGACTAGCCTTGCAAAGCCTGTCTTTATTTAGAAGAAATATAGCAGCTGAGTCTCCGTACTTTCCAACTACATTAGCACTCATTGTTCTCTGTCATCTTTCTCTGTAATCCTTAGTAGTACTATAAGCACACAGCAGATTTATCATTTACATAGTTGGTACAGAGGTTTCATCACTGCTACCCACGGTTCTATCCCCAGAGCTTAGACCTGTGCCTGGAAGAAGAACACAGGAATATGGTAGTCCATAAACTGAAAAAAAAAATATTCCAGAGATCTTCAAAACTTAATTCCTCTTCCTGCATTTACTTTGTTTTCTCAGTGCGTCATCATTTTTTTCTAGTATGCTAGGGTTTGCTGATAGGCAAAATCATTGAAAAATTGTTGTCTGAACAACTCCAGAACACCATCCTTTTACTCTGTTCAGCGAGCTTTCGATGACCGTAAGGAGCACATTAAACAATTGGTATTCACAGGTATGTAGTTCTAAAGAGACCACCTTTGCAGAAAAACTGTGAATGCTCAAGATGGCTAAGACTTGGCACTACATTGCAGACACATGAGTCACTTTTCTCAGAAGGCTTCCCAACGTTCACTGAAGACATACCTCCTGTTCAACTAATGACATACCACCTTTTCAACCTATCTAAAATCTTGCTTTACTGCTCAACCACATTTTTGCTTGGGAAAAGTATCCTAACTTTTACCTTTCTTTTTGAAAAGCAGATTTACACGAAATTACAGGCAGAGCAACATTCCACAGAGCCTACAATGATTTAAACACAACTGGTGAGAATGCTGTGTGTGTCTTTGCATCACCTGAGCTGTGTGATGCACAGAGGAGCATACAACTTCTATCTTTGAAACTTTTTGGTTACTCTTTAAAACTGTGCAGTGATCAAAGCCTCATGTAACAAGTAACAACAACAACGCACACTATGCCTGCCTTGGCATTCACTTCTTTGGGGTGGAAAACACTTGAAGGTACAGGCAACAGGAAATTATTTTTTGAATAGGGCTGTAACAAACACAAAAAATAATAACTGCCAATGGCATAAGATTAAAATGCCCCTACACAATAAAGAGAAAAAAATGACCAAAGTGAACAGATAACCTACAGCATGAGGAAAAATTCTTTGCCACCTATTTCTCTGATAAGGGATTAATACTTAGCATGTATCAAAAGCTCCAAAGAACAAATAATCCAATCAGTAAAGGGACAAATGAATTGAACAGGCAGCTCTCAAATCCAAATAGCTAACAATTACATGATGTATACTTTCAGGCTGCCTCCCTTCACTGAAGGTAAATTTTCATCACTAGAGTCTCTATGGGAGTGTTTATTGGCATACTTATTCAGTGCCACACAGTGGCACTGCCTGGGAAAACCATCACCAAATTCCATCCCCCTTCCTTCTGCCCCATCACTGGCTCAATCATGCTGTGACTCTCCATCTTTCCAGGCCCTCATACGTGTATTATACTCTAAGGGTTTCTTTTTGGCATTTCCCAGAATTGTGTTTAATACTTCTCTAACTTTCAGTCTAGTATTTCCTTCCCCCACAGGACTACAAGACACAGGCAGGGCTGGCATTCCTCTCAGTTCCTATTTTACTTCCTGACCCTAACACACTATACTTAATAGGTGCCTAATAAATGTTTCTGGCTTTAATTTTGTAAGTATCCAGACCAACCTTGAAGAATGATTTGTTTTAAAGGAATCAAGACATGTGGCCACTTATTATGAATTCCTATTCAGTATCTCCTCCTATGTGACACTGAGGCTTTGCTATGGTGGCTAACCTCAACCATCTTCTGACCAGTTCTCACTGAGAGTTACAACAGAACTTTCCTTAAAAAGACTGACCCCACTCCCACTACTAAAAATAAAGGCAAGGGATGGGGGCTATTGGATAAATCCATAGTTTTTTATATTATTGGATATAATTTTATCTCTTAAAGAGAACTAAGGAGTTAGAAGGAATAATTATTATTAGCTTAACCATTATATCGTCTCTCCTCTCCCAACAAGAAAAACTAGATTCTGTTAAATATTATGTTCCCTAAACTATTTGGCCAAGAATTTTACAAACTGTAACATTTAAATACAAATAAGTAATTGGCAACATAAGAAAGTATCTACGTAATTCTTAACACAACCAACCAAAGGTTGTCATGAGTAACTTGGCCATTCACACACATTAATTTGGACTGCAGGGTAGGAAAACAGTGGAAAAAAATAAAAAGCTATGGCTGTTTTCATTCATATTCCTGGAAACTGGGAGTCTGTGTTCACCCTAGGAAAGGGGCCAGGTCACATGTGAGGGATAAGAAAGAAAACACTATTTTCTCCTCTCATTTTTTCACTTTCCCAGAGTTTCTGCCTGTACTTTCAGGCAGAGTTACTAAGGATTTAATTGAATAAAAGTAAAGCTTCTCTTGATAGCCGTAATCACCCCTCCAAGTCAATTACTTCAATACACCACTGCATGTGTGGAAACAACTAGAATAGCCAGTGCACATAGATGCTCCAAACACTTTCAAGAAAAACAACTCACAGATGTGTGATTTCTTATGTTGAACTTTGAAGATTTTGCCCCAGTTTTCTGAGAAATATCTAATAATTTGTTTTCGTTTCTTACCAAAAAAAGAAGGGGCAGAACCTATAAGAATAAGAATGCCTAGAAGCACTTTAGAGTTCACAGAAGTGCTGGAAAACAGACCACTATTTGATCAGATACTTCACCCAAAGTCCAGAATCCAAATGCAAGATCTACCCAGAATGACATGCTTCTAGAGGCAGTTGATAGCTGACAGAGCAGGCTGAGATTCACTCAAATTTCCTTAAACATCTGCCCCATTTCTAATCCCTAGTTTGGGGAATGGATTAATTAAATTATCACAGTTATAGCTGGAAGACACTTCCCCTCAAAATAAGAAAAGGCAGTTCTTTCTTATTTGTACATGGATCAGAACATTATGAAGGGTAACACCAAAAGCAATTAAAATTAAGAACTATGATCTATACTTGAATTACTTCATTTCTTACAAAATGTCTGTGAGTTAATTACCATAACTACTTCAAGAATGAAGGATTTGAATGGATGGCCTGGTCATAGGTTACACAGAAATTAAATGGTAGACTTGGGTTCAATGTCAAATTCTCTGAAATCTAAGACCACAATCTTAATGATGCTATGGGAATTCTCCTTGACATGGCCACAGCATATGTCATTTTAGTCAAAACAAAACCTCTGAAACATGGAACATACAGAATTTAACCAATTTAGAGACAAATAATAAACATACTATTTTCTCAATATTAATTTTATATAGGCTCCCTAAGAGTTAAATAGTTGATAGCATCATCTGAATATTAAACACTAAAATAGCTGATTTACTCAAGATCAAGTATGCAATTTATTTTTAAGATCTTGGTGTTTTATTGATCCAGCAATGTCAGTGGCATTAGACATGGGCGGACACTACTTTGAGGATATGGACCTTGCCCCAGGCTTGATTTTACTGCAGGAGTTAACACTGGTATGTCATCTCTACTAAATCTGTTGTTCTTTGTTTCTTTTTTTCTTTTGCCAGTCCTGTGGCTGAATTCAGGGCCTTAGCACTGTCCTTGGGCTTTTTTTCTCAATGCTAGCGGTCTGCCACCTGAACCACAGCACCACTTCCAGCTTTTTTCTATGTATGTGGTACGGAGGAATCAAACTCTGGTCTTTGTGCATACTAGGCAAGCAATCTACCACTAGGCCAAACTCCTGACCCTTGTTTTTCTACTTTTAGTTAGCTATCCAAGTATGAATGTTAGAGAAGTGAATATTATAAACACAATGATTAGAAGGGAGTAACAAAGAGCCCCTCAGCTCAAGCAGAGCAACAGTTATCACACTGCATCACATACAAAGCTCTCTGTTTGATGGCCTCCAACTTGCCAACCCTTCATTTCCCCATCTGCTTTGCAATCTCATAAACTATCCATACATGCATCCCTTTTTCCAACATGTTTTTTTTTCTCTTTTCATTGTTTAGCCTTTTTTTCTCCATTTCTCCCTTTCTCTTTTCAACTCTCCTGAGAACCACAGAAGCTAGAAAAACTAACTCATGGAGACTCTCAGAGGCCATATAAACCAACATCCCAATACTTGCACATCAGAAAACAGTCCAAAGAAGTGACTGGCACAAGAACACGCTGTTATTTTCTGGAAAGTCAATGATGCATGTCCAGCTTCGCTCAACATCACACTAGCAACTATGTCATGGAAGGGAAGAAAAATCTGAAAGCCTTTGTATTTTCCCTCATTACTAAGGAAAAATCCATTTGAATCTAATAGGATGTTATTATTTTTACACAGTTCTTTATGTATTAAGTGAATTAGATATACTTAAAAATAATATTTCAACCAAGACGAGTGGGGGGGTGGGGAGGACGTTAATGGGTACCAAGACATGTGAAAGGGTATCAATGTATGTGAATTAATGCACCTTCTATCTGGCAAATATCATGTAACCCTTTTATTAATTACAATAAAAAATTAAAAAAAAAATAAAATTTATAGAAGAAAAAAAATAATAATATTTCCAGAACATAAAGGCTAAGCTTTAATTTCATGGCCACTCCTTACAAACAATATACACTTTAAAATCGCAATGTGCAAAAGATCGCTTCTTAAATGTGTTTTTCTTTCTTTCTTTCTTCTTTTAACCTGGTCTTGGGGCTTGAATTAGGGGCCTGAACACAGTCCTTGGGCTTTCTCAAGTTTGGCACTCTACCCCTTGAGCCACAGCACCACTTCCAGCTTTTCTTGTTGTTTATGTGGTACTGAGAAATTGAATTTAGGGCTTCATGCATGCTAGGCAAGCACTCTACCACTAGGCCACGCTCCTGGCCCTTGAATGTGTTTTTCAGTCACAGGCTGATAGAAAGCTGTTACTGTCCTCCACAGTTAAAAAAAAAATTGATTTGGTGTTTTCTGTGTAACATTTTAGCTCTCTATGTTTGCTTGTTAAAAATTAAGAACTCCTGGGCCAGGAGTTGGTGTCTCATGACTGTAATGACTGTAATCATAGCTGCTCAGGAGGCTGAGCCCTGAAGAATTGCCATTCAAAGTCAACCCAGGCAGAAAATTCTGTAAGACTCCATCTCCAAAATAAGCAAAAAGAAGCCAGGCTGGAGGTATGACTCAAGTGGAATAGTGCCAATGCCATCTGAGCAAGTCAAAGTGTAAAGCCATGAATTCAAAGCCTAGTACCACAAAAAAATAAAAGGTTATGATTTTTCAAAATGAGATATGTAAATGCTAGGCTTGATGCACAGGATTTTCATGCTTTCAAATTTCATTCTTCTAAACTGTCTTTTTTTAAAAACATTTTGACCTGGATAAAATATTTAGATAGTTACACTGTTATAATTCATATCAAAGTAGCAGAAACAACTGTATCTTTTTCCATGAAACGTTAGGCCAACTGCTGTACACTACCAACATGGATAACCTTTCACTCTCACAAGAGCTCTGTCTACCAGGAAAGTCCTCTTACCTGATCTTTTGTCTTCCCTTCACGATCACGAATGTGGTTAGCAACAATTCTTTCTGTTTCCTCACAAAGTCTGGGGAAGTTTGCCAGCTGTCAAGAAAACAGGTCTCAATATTAATACACTACTTGAAACACAGAAAGAAAGAAAGAAAGAAAGAAAGAAAGAAAGAAAGAAAGAAAGAAAGAAAGAAAGAAAGAAAGAAAGAAGAGAGAGAGAGAGAGAGAGAAAGAAAGAAAGAAAGAAAGAAAGAGAGAGAGAGAGAGAGAGAGAGAGAGAGAAAGAAAGAAAGAAAGAAAGAAAGAAAGAAAGAGGGAAAGAAAGAAAGAGAGAGAAAGAAAGAAAGAAGGAAAGAAAGAGAGAAAGAAAGAAGGAAAGAAAGAGAGAAAGAGGGAAAGCAAGCAAGTAGGAAAGAAGCAGAGATACATTATGGTATCTTACAGAAGCTAGTCACTACAATTCTAAAACAATGGCTAAATATTTTGAATTACTGCAAAGAGTAGCAGAGTAATAGAACAGACTATGTAAACCACAATCCTTTGGCAATTCCATCATCTCATAACCAACAGAACTATTCCCTAGAAGCAGAGAAGGACCTTAGACACTGTCTAGCCTTTGCTCTGCAGAGCTGGCACTCAAAATCCCAAGGAAAAGCAGATGGAAAAGAGGATGAGGAGTGGAGTAATTGGTAAGAGTAGTACTTCTCATGTCCAGGCTGTGTGCTCAGCATGCTGTGAATCATCCCTTTTCAATATCCCTAACAATCAGAAGAAACTGATGTAACTATGTCCTATCTATGGAAGAGTGAATCACTGAAAGCTTAAGTAATTTCACCAAGACCTAATCATAAACGGTAAGCCTGTGGTTTCAACTCAATTCTAAGACTCCAGAGCCTACAGCCCATGACCCTTTGATCAGGATTCATTCTATGAGCCATACATAGACTGATTTAACTTTTAAAATTCTTCTAATAGATGTGTAAGTGCATATATTTTGTAAGACTCTAGAAATATGTGTCAATTACTTGCCCCATCTAAAATATGAACCAACTATTCAAATCATAACTTGCCAAACAGAGTCAATTAATTACAACTGTTTCCAGTCTCAGACAAAAGGAGCAGGGTGATATGAGGATCAGATGAAAGTGTGCAAGTGAGGTTGTGTGGAGAAGGGAATTGGCCAAGTACAATGGGAGAACAGTGAGTAGTGAGAGAAACTAACTCAGGTCAGAGCTGAGATGAAAAAGATGGGCGTGAGGCAAAGCTGAGGAGGTACACAGGCAACAATCCGTCAACTCCTCAAGGCCTACTAAAATAATTCTGGTGGAAAATGACAGTGACTTTGGCTGGAATGGCAGCAGGAGAAATGGGAAAAAAAGCACATCCATAGTTTTCTCCAGGCAAATGATTATAAATTATGATAGGAAAGCACATTCCACAAAAAAAAGAATAATGCTAATATCTCAATGATATGGGCAAATAGCATGATTTCACTCATAAATGGTCAATTCTCAGATGGAAAACATGAAACTGGAAAAGTAACCAAAATAATATAGCTTGCAGCAAAGTGCTCCAAGTATTTTTGTAAAATGACAGGCCAAAGTAGACTGAAACTAGTTTAAACTTGTTGAAGAAATGTCAATGAGACTCTTTCTGGAAAGCAGTTTGGCAATCTGTAGCAAGAATCTCAGATGCCCACAAAGCATATGCGCACACGTATTTCAACCTAATTGCTTCATGACAGTCTGAGCTGAAATGATCAATGATAAAGCACTGATCACAGCACCAAGTATCCAATGGTGTGAAATAGACTAAAGTAGATTCGCCTATGGAATGTAGTCATTTCAAATCACATTTTCAAATATTACTGAGTAAGACAGTAAAGTGTCTACTATATTATCCAAAAAGAAAAAATCAAACTATTAAACATATGATGGAACACAAGCACATACACGCGCGCGCGCACACACACACACACACACACACTAAAATTTTCAATACTATAGCTTAAGAATCTCCCAAAGTAAAACTAGAATATTTATTTCCCTAAACTTGTAGGAAGCTAGAAAAATACCTGAGCAGCAGCTGTCCTATGTTCTCCAGGGTTGCTGCGACCCCGCTCTCTAGCTTTCATGAAATATATAGAGTTTCCTACAAACACGATCACAAAATCACCTTTTCCTTGTGGTGTCAGTTTATCGTCTGCACAAAGATTTATTCAAAACTACCCAATGTTACTCATGACACCTCCTTCAAGTATGTGTAATGTTTCTTCTGTGTGCTTTCCAACATTTCCTACAATGTATACGGGATATTTCTGTAACAGTATGTATTACCAAACACAGAAACCTAGATACCATCATCACCGCCCTTTCATGAGCTTTCCAATCCCTCATTGAGGAATGAAACTAAGCTTACTTGCAGGTGTATTTCTACAAATGATTGAAAGGTGCAATAATTTTGAAGCTTCCACATCCAATTTCAAGAGCATTCCATGAGGCAAGATCTATCACCTCAGAACCCCATTTGACACTGAGAATATTCAGAGGTATAGGAAATCCTTCAGAGAGAAGGAGCCTTAGCTGATAACTGCCTCAATGCCAGGCTTTCACACCCGGGGCCAGGTGGTCATTTATCTTGCTAGCCTGAACCAAGCCCCCAGAGCAATGGTTTCTCCCTGGCACTCACACCATCTTAGCTATTCAAGAATGCTGGAACATCAGGAGCTGTTGCAGAATCTCGGCTGCAGAAAAGTGAGGGCGCAGAGAGCAGTGGTCTACGAAGAGGACTGGGATGGTTTCAGCAGCATTCAGGGGACAAATTACAGCACAAGGTTATTTTTAAAACCACCAAATGGTGGCAATATAAATGTTTATGCAGAAACTAAATACTTGACAGCTGAAAGACCCCAGGCCAGTGCATGGCCATCATTAAGTCAGGGAAAGGCCAAAATGACAAAAGTATCCCATGAAATGGAGTCATTTAAAAACATTTCCAATCTACTGTCCTTGGCAAGAGGATCAGACAGCTGTGTGAGTGTGTGTGCATGTGTTTTCAAACTTACCATCCCTTGACTCAGTTTACCAGGAAAGTAATCAATGATAGTCCATAAATAAAGTCAGGCACTGGAGCTCACACCAGTAATCCTAGCTAATTGGGAGGGTGAGATGTGAGGGTCAAAGTGCAGAGCCAACCAAGGCAGGCCGAAAAGTCCATGAGATTCTTATATCTGATAAACGATTAAAAAGACAGAAGTGGTCGTGTATCTCAAATGGAAGGGCACCAGTCTCAAGTGGAAAAGCAAAGGGAGAGAATAAGACCATGAGTTTAAGCCCTACAACCAGAACAGGGGGAGTGGGAGGGGGAGAGAGGAAGTGAGGGGGAGAGAGGGGGAGAGGGAGATGAAGAGGCAGAGACAGAGGGAGAGACAGAGAGTCAGAGAGAGAGAAAGAGAGACAGACAGACAGACAGACAGAAACACTGTACCATGGAGAAGCAGAAGAAAGACCACTGAAGACACTAAGCAGTGTAAACTTGAGTGTTACTGAAAGATGGTATCATAATATATATTTCTTAGCTGGCTGATCTAGAAAGGGTTATGGGAATGTAAAACTTAAGAATATTGGCTTTAATTGATGGTTCTTAAAATGTGAAGCTTAATTCTTCTTAAAATACATACAGGAAGAGAAGGAAGTTCTACTGTAATTCAAAATAATTTCTAATGAACTCTTATACCCCTCCTTTTCATTAGCTCATTCCATAGTAGTCATTGCATGGTTTCTGTGACCTTTTTTGTTTTTGTTTTTGTTTTATTTTCGGGGTAATGCATAGAGTGGGTTACAGTTACATTCTCCAGATAGCAGGTGCATTACTTCTCACACATGGTTTCTATGACCTTTTGCTTTGCTTGCCAGTTGATGTCACTCTCACTATTGTTGCTCAGTTCAATCTCTCTTTTCTATAGTATGGTCCAAATTTAAGATTCAATTAAACTTTCTTCAGTCATTTAAATCTGTAACTCAGTTTTGTTCTGGACATTGAATTAAAATCTTATAATGTTATTTCTGTTCTGAACACTGATTTATTTCAGGTGCTGGAGCAATTGTCCATATGCAGCATTACATACTGCTTTCAAAAAAGCTTTTTTTCTCCCTATGGCACAAGAGAAATCCACTTTTCACAGTAGATCTTATTTGGATGAGGTTTCAAACATAGACTTACTTCAAGTACTAGAATAAGCTTATACATGTGCATTTTGCTTTCCTAAGAATAGTTACAGAAAACTATGATTATAACAATGTGGTTTGGGTAGGTTTTTTTCAGTAAGTTGTTGAAATTCTAATCATGACTGCCTAAATACACTGATGACCTAAAAGATACCATCATTAAACTTTTAACCTCTATTATTTAACTATTTGATAAATTCATTCATATATGACCAAGGAACTAAGGCTTTGCTGTTGGTTATAATAATTTTCTATTCCTTAATTCATATATTAGTCAACTGCCTTCAGCCAGCTCTGTGCTCAGTACTTATCATAGTATCTGACATTTAAAATCTTAACAGCTTGAGTGGCACACTCACAGAAATATTTTTTTGGAAGCAAACATACAGAGAGAGAGAGAGAGAGCAGGAGAGGGAGGGAGAGAGGGAAGGAGAGAGGGAGGGAGAGAAATGGCTACACACCTGCCATCAAAAGATCTCTCACAGGTTCAAATGACTGAGCTCCCCCCTAGCAAACATGAATTCAAACTTTAATTCTTCCCACAAAAAAGACCTTTGGGATTTAATTCTTGCATGATACTGACATTATCAATCAAAACTGTACATCTATTATGTGATAAATTACCTGCATGTAGCATACTGTTCAAATTATTTGACTATTTCTAAACAGTGAAGATGCAATGGAGAAATGATAAAACATGTGTGACTTTCAAAATCAAAATTTAAATATTAAACTCTAAAAGAAATTTCAACATATGCCTGAGCAAAAGCAACCTTATGATTTAAAAATTCCACAAAACACATTTTAATTATGTGCAATTTTAAGTGTTACTTAGGGGAGTATATAATTATTTTGGTGAGACCCCAATATAAAATTTTATCATGTACCCTATTTTTCTCTAGACAGAAAAAAATGACTTAGACATTTCTATTCAATAAAATAAAAGCCACATGCTTATAAAATTGACTAAATATTAATTGGACCATAAAGGCCAAGATATTAGGTTTCCTAGGGGAAATCCAGGCAAGATTTTTAGAGCTTCACAAGTAACTTTCTGGTGCCTTGGGTTATTATTCATAGTTCAATACCAAAGATCACTGAAGTCAAAAAAAAACAATTAGAAAAATAGAGGCTCTGATTTTTCCCCCAAAAGCTATAAACCTTCAAATATTGGCCATTTGTTTGTAGCAATAATAAATATACTGCTCACAATGCATTCAAGATTTGTCTCTTTTTTTAATGTGTGAATTAGCCGACATCCTCTCTCAAAATAATCCCCAGTAATCCATTGTGTTTCATCAGGAGATGTGAAAACAGCCTAGTGGAGCAACGTGGTTGCTATAAAAAGGGAAATCCCATGTCTCCACAATCCCATGTTCACAAAGGTGAGGGATAGTGAGGAGTGTTGGTATAAAGCCATTGGGAAATGGTGAGGTTCTCCACTAGAGAGAAAGAAAAAGTGTTAATCACCTTCTCTGAATGGTCAAATCCCAAACCTCTATATCCCTTGAATCTTTTCTACAACTGGTGGGATAAATGATGAGATATATGTGATCGAAAAACTGTTAGAGAAAAAGAACTTTAGTGTTATTTAGCAAATGTTAAGTAATAAAAGATAGCTCATGTTAGAGGAAATAAAACTAAAAAGTACTCAGAAGAAGCACAGAAGTGATTCCAAAAATACCGCATAAGTCAGGGTAGTTTGACACTGAGTCAAAACAGCACCTGGAAGTCTGAGTCAGGTTTTTATCTCCTCTGTCTTCTCAAGTTTATCTCTGGTAGACATATTAATGAGCAGTGAAGATGAAAAAAGAAGAAATAAAACAGAAGGTGGGAGGAAAAGCAGAGGGTGAGGTAAATTATGAAATTATGAATTAATTATCAAGATCACAAAATGGACCTAGATAACTGTAGGGGTGGGTGAGTTTGGGACAGATGGGGGAGGCAAAAGGGGACTAGTGGTGCTAATCAAGATGCATTAGATGCATATATAACATGCTGAATTGAAAGTCCTTGGTACAACTATTTAAAGAAAATGAATTTAAAAAATAAAAATTACAATTCTTCAATGATTTGTGAGATTGAGATGAGCTTCCAATAGCTTTAAAGCTAAGACTCAGACCTGAATTTCCCATAATGCCAAATAAAAGTCATACACGTTATAACCAGCATGATTTTCAGCCTAAGTGCCAGAGCTTATCACTTAAGGCATCTAGTATATGTGAAGCACAGTACAAAGTGTATTCACTGAAGAGCCACTCATTAGGGGAAATAAGAAGCAAGTCTACTTACATAGAGGAAAACCACTGGAAACCATGTCAGATCTCTGGATCCTCTTTGCTCATAATGTTTTATAACAATGTATTCTCCTTCACTCTACTTCAGCCAAACCGACCATCACCTGACAGTCAATGATGCACAATCCACTTCTTTTCAATTCCACGGAAAACCTGGCTATTTGGGGTGGGGGCTTAAAAAAATCAAGTCACTCTCCTCATAGACCATAACTTTGCAAGACCCTATTATTGCCCAACAACAAGAGCAGTATGTACTATAACTCACATGTATTTTTTAAAAAAAACTGACTTTGGCATAAGAGAGAGGGGGGAGAGAAAGAGTAGGGAGGGCTGCACAATTATAGATGAAAAAATTAGGGGAAATTTTTTTATCAAATGCATTGAGCAAAAAGACCTGAAGGAAGCAAGGGATGTGATTCACACAAGTATCTTGATGCAACGTACTTCCCACATAGAGAAGAAGACATGTGTAAGTTCTACTGCCATGTTTCCTTGGTCTGCTAAAGAAACAAGGACAGCAGTGTGGTTGGAGTGGACTGAAGGGAAAGAGGAGAAATGGAGAGAGGAGGAGTGAAGCTTAGAAACAGAAGGGAGGAAGGAAGGTCAAACAGAGCTTTGAGGGCTGTGGTAAGGACTTTGAATTCACTTGTTTAGTTATGTGCAGTCAGGTCCAGGTGTTTGTTTACCTTTCATACCACAAAATTAATATTTCATCTAACACTGTGTCCCAATAGAAAACCTTTGCCTGTATTTCTAATAGTCAGCTAAGGTATCTCTTTTGCAAAAACTGTTTGGGGGTAGAAAAAAAATATCAATTAATTGGTATCATGGTGATCCAAGAATGTGGTTTCCCAAGAGGCCAATAAATGGCACAGTTGCTAAAATGTGGTTAACAAAACAAGATGTTCCTCTCTGTGCTTCTTGAAAAGAACTTCAGGACCTTGAGATGCTTTGCAAGAGAAGAGGAAGTAAAGAAAAGCAGTTGAAAACTGATGCCCACCAGAAAAATTCCAAAGTTGAGATGTCCCTGGCATGAAGCCAAATAGCCCATAAAGCTCCAATGTTCCTGGCCTGTCCTCCTGGGCCCCAGAGACAGCAGTGAGAAAATATCTGAGAAGAAATGCATTCCCCAGAGTTAGAAGTCTAGCTTTGTGCTTTGTTATTTGAACCACATAAATACCATATGCTTTCAACTGATGTTTATTTATGTGGCTTTAAAAAAAAGACATTTAAAGATTTTACACATAAGGAATTCAACATGAGAAGTTATAAAATGAAAACAATGTTTTGAGCATATCAATGTGTATGTAAAGTTACAATTTAGTTAAAATAACTATGTGTTCACATTGCCTGAGACAATCTTGATTTGCTGCTATTAGCCCAGTGAAAGAATTAAATAGCACTGCTTTTACATTTTAAAAAATGTTCTGCACTGGACAATCAATTACCTAGTCACCTTCTCCATTTCTTATGTCAAATAATAGTCCTGGCATGCTCAACAGTAATTACAATGATTGTTTTATAAAACATTTTAATTACAACAGTTTTAGAGTAAGAGTTTCACAGTAAAACTAATAAGACCCAAAATCAAGAATATGAAAATAGTGCATAATGACCCAAAAGAAATCAAATGAAAATAATGTATATTTAAAGAAAAATCTGCCCCAGTGTTATCAATTTTAAAGAATAAAGCACCATTAAACCACAGACCTATGGCCACCTAATCTTTGACAAGGGAGCCAAAAAAATAGAATGGAAGAAAGACAGCCTCTTCAACAAGTTGTGCTGGCAGAACTGGTTAAGCACCTGCAGAAAACTAAAGTTGGATCCTTCTTTGTCACCTTACACTAGAATTAACTCCAAATGGATCAAAGACCTGGAGGTAAAAGCTGACACACTGAAAACTTTACAGGAAGGAATAGGAGATACACTAGGCCTCCTTGGCACAGGTCAAAACTTTCTTAATAAGGACCAAGAATCACAACAAATCAGAGAAAGGCTGGATAAGTGGGACTGCATTAAACTGCAGAGCTTTTGTATGGCAAAGGACATAGCTAGTAAATTAATTAGGAAGCCTACAGAGTGGGAGAAGATCTTCACCAACCAAACAACGGACAAAGGCCTCATATCTAAAATACATCAACAACTGAAAAATTGAATCACTCCAAAACTAATCTCCAAAGTAACAACCATCCCATTAAAAAATGAGCCAAAGACTTAAAGAGAGTCTTCTCTGAAGAAGAAACAAAAATGGCCTATAAACACATGAAGAAATGCTCAACATCTCTGGTCATAAAAGAAATGCAAATCAAAACAACTCTAAGATTCCACCTCACTCCAGTTAGAATCGCCAGGATCAGGAAAACGAATGACAACAGATGCTGGAGGGGATGTGGCCAGGAGGGATCACTACTGCACTGCTGGTGGGAGTGCAAACTCGTTCAACCACTATGGAAAGCAGTGTGGCAGTGCCTCAAAAGGCTAAACATAGAAGTCCCCTATGACCCAGCAATTCCACTACTTGGCATTTACCCAACCATCCAGAAACAAGGGCATACTAAATCCACTAGCACAACAATGTTCATTGCAGCACTATTCACCATAGCAAAGATATGGAACCAACCCAGATGTCCCTCAGTTGATGAGTGGATCAACAAGTTGTGGTATTTGTACACAATGGAATTCTATGCTGCTGTCAGAAAGAATGACATCGCCCCATTTGTTAGGAAATGGAAAGACTTAGAAAAAATCATATTAAGTGAAGTGAGCCAGACTCAAAGGAACTTAGGCTCAATGGTTTCCCTCATTTGTCATAATCAGTAGAAACCTTGGGCTCTCCTAGCAGAGATCTGCAATAGAGCAAAATCTTGATACATAAGGCCATATAGTATGAAGCTAATTGAAAGGACCTCCAGGATATTGAAACAAAAGCCATATAACGAGTGATTGTTGTCCTTTAATGTACTACGTTGTCTCTCATCTCCTTTGCTGTCCCTTGGTTATCTCATATTGTTATAGTATCTCACTTTGTTATCTGATATATTAAATTTATTTGTATTTGGTTATTTGAAATTTGATAGGGAAGGGGGAAAACCAAGATGGGTGGGGGGTGTGGGGGGAGGGTAATGAGTACCAAGACTTGTGAAAGGGTATCAATGTATGTGAATTAATGCACCTTCTATCTGGCAAATATCATGTAACCCTTTTACTAATTACAATAAAAAATAATTAAAAAAAGAATAAAGCACCATTTTAGAACCAGGTACACATTTCTTAGTATCAAGGTAACTTTAGAACATCTGACTTATTGATAAGAATTTATAAAATGTCATCACATGGAATTAGTAATGGAGATTCTAGGGGAAAAGAAGAGAAAGACATGTTTTAATAATGAGCTTACGATCCGTAAAAAGAGCTCATCACACAAATGAACAAATCAAACAAAACCCAATGGTGTATTACAAATGCTATAATAGAAAAGACATAGGGCGCCAATTGAAGTACGGAGAAGAAAGAAAGGACAGACCAGAAAAAGACTTCACAGAGGCTCCCTAAGAAACGTTTTAGGAAGCAGTGCTGATTGCCCTGACGTTAGAAGATGAAAAGGTATGAGAGGTGAAGACAGATGGTAAACGGAATGATTCTAGACCAAGGGATTCACATCTGCACACACAGAAGACATGAAAATCTTTTGTGGGTGGCGCACATCACATCACATCTCATCAGTCCTCTCAGATGAGAATACAGTCCCAAGTGATTTGAATTTTATTCTTAAAGCTTCACACGGAGTTATTTCAATGTAACAGACAAAACACACATCTGAATTTTAGAAAGGCCACTTCAGTAGCAATAGGAAGGATAAATTTGAGGGTGATGAGGCTGGGGATAGATCAGTGAGAGGGTCACTAGGGTAACTCAGGCTTAATAACACTATTTCAGAGTCTTAAGTAAGAAAAGGGAGTAGTTAGTAGGTAGTTTAAAAGGTTTGATCTGGTGAAATAATTTGGAAATATTTCACCAATATTTTAAGTGGTACTTGAACTGTGGAAGATGTGATCTTCCAGGGGAAAAATATAGTTAGAAGAGAGGAAAAAGAATTAAGCTAGAACTGAAGTAATAGATTGAAAATTAAAGTCCTATTTCCCATCCAGCTGTCTGTCCTCACCATAGTGGTTTAACTTCGGGAGTAGTAATGAGTCCTCACCTCTATTTCAGCAGTATGTTCCCAGCCGGGTTTTTCAAATCTAAATCAGCTGAGGCTAAATCTGAAATCTCCTCTATACTCTATTAATTCCCCAATTGGCTTAAAATCTAATGAACATACAAGAGAATGTCGCAACATTCTTTAAGCCATAGATTGAGAGCTTTCAATTTCTTGGTAAAACATTTGTTGATGATGCCAAGGACCACAAGAAGGCATGTGATGCCAACCAAGGCTAGATGGAGTGGCTCAGGAGTCACTGAGTTTAATGCAGAGAATAGTCAACTAGTAGTTGTTGGGTAGCTGTGTCCATAATCTGCATTCAGACTCCCTGCATCTCTTCTACCCTGAAGTTAAATTTGGGATGAAGAGGAAAACTGTAAGCTGGCTTCTAAAATCTCTGATGACTGCAGTGGTATGACTGGAGGTTAATGGCGACAGTGCACGCACACACAGGAAAGGTGTGGGGTGCTGGTACCATATGTATCTTTGTTAGACTTTGCGAGAGCTTGAATTGTGTTTGGGGTGTCCAAAAAGGAGAAGCAAGGAAATTTCATACCTGATTCAATCCTTAAATAATATTCCTTAATGAAGATAGCTGTAGGATGAACAATCTCCTTAGTGAGAAACATAGGTTTGTTTTAAAGTAAACTATGGAATGTTTTGAAAAGACAGTAAAAATATATAGGTGATTGAGCCACAGAGCATAAATGAAAGGGAGGTTCAAAGGGTTGAGAGAAAGAATAGAAGCCAGAAATTGTCTGGGAACAAGCTGTCTCGTCCTCTACTGACTGGTGGTTTTCCTGTAAGTCAGATAAAATGGGAAATGATAAAAAAAAAATACATACTATAAACACTTCATATAACTTAAACATAAATGTACACACATGTGCCAGTCTTTTGATGTAAAGCCAAGGCCTGGTCTCTCCATATGGATCCACTGATTGGAGTAATGCCTCTTCTGACATAAACCACACCCTTCATCTATGATTCCCAGTTTTCCTCTCTTTAAAGCAGAAAGAGAACCTGAACATGCTTGTCAAATAATCTGAATGCAGAGTTTATCTAGATTTTTATAACTCCTTTTGCAACACCATTAGCCTATCCACATCTTACCAAAAGCAAAGCCTTTGTAGCTAACATTTGTGAAGACTTTCCAAGATATTCAGCTCAGTTTCCAGAGAAACAAAACTCAGTCTTTTTGCATGTGGTCTGTTCATGTATTCTCCCTGTAAAGTACATAATTAAAATAATAAATAAAGCTAGCTAACTAGCCTTGAAGACAAATACAATCCAACTCACCCTTGGAAGGAGGAGAGGTTAATTGGGGAAGGCCTATACTGACGATCTAAAGAGATGCCTTCTGGCCAAACACAGCTGGGTGGTGAGTGTAGCAATCTGTAGAGTTAATAGGGCATGCAGTATTGGTTAATCCTGTAGCTCCATTAAGAGATCAATGAAAGGAGATTTAAATGAACAGTGACAAGAGAGAAGAGCAGGCAAAAAGAGCAAAGATACAAAGTATTAGTAACTGGCTTCAAGTCCCCCAGTGACTTACTGGTAATAAAGAGTGGAGTTTTTGTTTTGGTTCTATGCTTTCTTTTCTCAGCTCCACAGTCCCTTACCTCCTAGAGATATTTCTAGTTTGGGGATAAAAGACTACAAGTTAGGGAACTAAGAAGAAAAGCAGAAATATGTAGAGAAGGAATCTAAACCTCCAGCTACTTCTGGTCCAGAAGGTGCTTTCATTTGTTCCTTTTCTTTCCAAATTAAGGAATCTCAACTGCTTCTCTCTTTCATTGTGAATATATCTTTCTTTGAACCTAAGCTTTTCTGCTAGGTCACCAGGGAAATTCATTCATTCACTTCTTCTTTTCTTTCTCCCCACTAGTTTTTTAAAGACGTTTCTGCCAGGAGTCATATATAAAGAGAAGGGCCACTCTAGGATATAGAAACATAAGCCATATAATGAATGATTGTTCTTCTTAAGGTACTATGTTATCTCTCATCTCTTTTGCTGTCCCTTGGTTATCTCATATTGTTACAGTATCTCACTTTGTTACCTGATATATCAGATATATTTGTATTTGATTAGTTGAAATTGGATAGGGAACAGGGGAAAACAAGTTGAGGGGTGGGGGTGGGGGGAGGGAAATGGGGACCAAGACATGGAAAGGGTATCAATGTATGGGAATTAATGCACCATCTATCTGGCAAATATCATGTAACCCTTCTATTAATTACAATAAAAATATATGAAAAAAGAGAGAAGGGCCAGTGAATATTCAAGAATATTCCTCAATGAATATTGAAGAAATGTTCATAGGCCTAGGGCTGACTGATATAGTTAGCCCTGCCCTATCCTAAATATTTTCTTCTGTTTTCTAGTACAAGGTATGTTTTCCATGTCCTTAGGAGTTCAGCACAGGCTCTCCATATTCCACAGTGAAGTCTCCCCAAACTGGGAATTCTTTCTCCCACCACTCTCCTGTACAGACTCAAAAGATATTCGGAACATAGAATGTCGGTTGTGCTAAAACGTTATGTTAGAGCTGCCATATTATGATCACTTACTGTGCTTACTAAACAAGATGTACCTTGTTTAGTCCTCGCTGAGGCATATTATTGCCATTATCAACCCATTTCACAGACACACAGCAAAACCAAAGAGAAATAAGATGATGTCTGATGTCCCATAGATAGTGCCCAGAGGCAAGATTTGAATCTAGGAAAGTAGGACTTAGAGGCTGGGCTCTTAACCACACAATACACTACCTACTCGTTCTCAGAATGCCCAGGCTGGAATGGAGTCATTTATCATTCGAAGAATTGTCTTACTGATACAATAGCAATGCTACCCTTTACCTTACAGTTGCCCTTATGCATACACCACAGAAAAGGCTATACAGTGGCATTTAGTTGTAATGCTTTTCTATTTAAGACAATAAAGAAAAAATTAAGTGTATTCTTTCTTGTCAAAAGAAAACCTTTGAAAAACAGGATGATAGATGACAATGTATCTGCACATCACATGATATGAAAAACCAGTCCCCACTCAGAACTCACCACACTCTTTCCCCATGGACAATGTATGTGTATGTGTATGTGTCACATAATTGTCTGGGAAAGGTAGATGAATCAAACACACACGCACTGGGAAATGACTCGGACTTACTTTTTTGGTACACTTCTTGACAGTGTTGATTAATTCCTGCATTACCAGGTCTACACTCTTCAAGGAGGGCCCTTTTAGCTTTACAATCTGTTTTTTGACTATTGCTTCAAATGCCATGTCAGGTGTGAACAACCCTGTCCTGAATATAAGAAAGAAAGCATTTTGTTAGGTTTACATAATCAAGAAATAGCCAACATTTTTGAAAATGTTGAAATTGACATCATCATTTAAATGAAGCTTGCCATGAGCCAAGTTGAAAAGTTACATAGCAATGTATTCTGCACATACATAGTAATACTGTTACAATAATAACTCTCGTAGAACTATAGTAAATGCTGATCTGTGGGAAATTAAGATCACCAAAAAGCAATATTCAAAGGCTGGGATGAGCTCAGTGATAGAACACTTGTTGAGCAGGTGCAAGGAAGGCCCTGAGTTGACCATTTATGGATCTGGGTAACAATTTGTCAATAGACAAAACTTACAAGAAGAAAGACCCTCGAATTCTGAACAATGACTGCCAGGCCTTGGATCTGTGCACGTTTATCCTCTTGTTCCTAAGCCCCAAGGCCCTCCTCTTTCCCCTTATTAAACTTCTCTTCAATGTCTAACTATGGGACACTTAACACTTCCCTATACTAGCTTTACTCAACATCCTTTCTTATCACGTACCAAGCCCCCATTCCTCTGTACTTCTGACTATAGCAATCACACCATCAGTGTCCTTTCTCCACATTGCAAACAGAATAAAATTGAATCTGCTTAATACTGAAATTTTCTCTGAACCTGGTCTTTCATAGTTCATTTCCCTCTCTAATTTACCCTGTGCTTCAGTGAATTTGTCTTTAGGCATAGTGAAATATTCTTTGCCTTTGCCCAAGCTGTTCACCTGTACAAATTATTCCTGTGCTTCAAATCCCAGATCAAAGGCAACCACATCCTGCAGCCCTACCCGTTCTCCAGTCTGCCACTGAGAGAGCTCTTTCTTCTCTGAGCCCCCATGTTCTGAATGAGGCACCTATTATGTTCCCCTAACTACACTGGTAGGAATAGTTATTATCCTTAGAATCTTGGTTTGCCCCACAAGGACAGTCTCCCTCACTTGTTCATCCATAGTTGACAGTGTTAGCAAAGAGGAAAGACAAAGACCTCTGTCTTCAGAACTTCACAGGGGCCGGGAGTTTGGCCTAGTGGTAGAGTGCTTGCCTAGCATGCACAAAGACCCGAGTTTGATTCCTCAGTACCACATACATAGAAAAAAGCCACAAGTGATGCTGAGGCTCAAGTGGTAGAGCTCTAGCCTTGAGAAAGTCTAAGGACAGTGCTCAGGCCCTGAGCTCAAGCCCACGACTGGCAAAAAAAAAAAAAAGAAAAAGAAAAAGAATTTTCCTACACAATGATGGCTTCTACTCATCTGATACCTAACAGAATTAAATTAAAATAATTAAGTATGTCTAAGACTTATCAATCATGTCAGTAGCTATCCCATACAGAATAGTATACTTTTCTTACCAACCATGTTGAGACTATGATAGGCCTGCATAGCCCTGTGGCAAAAGCTGAGCTTAGAAGTGGCCACAGACAAGATGGTATCTCCCTCAAATGAAATAATCCATGACCCAGGCAGCCTAAGTCTTATTACCTTGAATTTAGGATGCTAAATGCAACCTACAGTCATTAGATTAAGTGTACTATCCACATATGAATTGAAAAAATATATAGCATCATACTCGGGATATGATAAGGACATCTGATCAGTCATGTTCATCTCTGCACTATTCACAATAGCCAATGGAAACAAAACAGATGCCCTACTGCATATGGATACAAAAAATGTGGTGTGCGTGTGTGTGTGTGTGTATAGAATTCTACATAGCAAACAGACAAGATAAAAAATGGCATTAGCTGGGAAGTGGATGAAGCCAGAGTGAATCATATTGAGTGAGGTAAGTCAAGACCAAAGGAACAAAAGGTGCAAGGTATCCTTAATATGTGGATATTAGATCCAAACAGTACAAGAGTGATGACTCAATATTTGGGTACCCAAGATTATGGACATGGTCTTGAAATATAAACATAACTACATAGACATAAAAATCTATGATGGGCTATATACTCTACATACATAATGTTTTATTACATAGATTAACATGTATCTATGACATACCAATCCTCAGCTTAATTTTAATTATGTTCTAAAATCTATGTGCCAGTGATGGTATATAGAGATTCCCTTCTTGAATACTTGTTAAACATGACATTGAAATATGATGTAAAAAAATAAAATCTTTAAAAAAAACAACTATATCATAGTTCTCTAAAGAAAGTGCTATGGACTGAATGTATGTCTCCCTCTAAATACAAATGTTGAAACTATACATCCCACATACACACACACATTGTTATTAGGATGTAATATGCTTTGTCAAGGTTATAAAGTGGAGCTCTCAGTAATGGAATTAACACTTTCGTGGAAGAAGATAAAAGAGCTTACTAGTTCTCATTCTGTCATAAGAAGGTACAATAGGAGCTCAGCAGACGGAAATATGCCTCTCACTAGAACTGACATGCTTATTTTACACTTTTAGTCTCCAGAGCTGTGAGGTCAATTTGTATTTACTTTTTTTCCCCAGTCATGGCTTAAACTTGGGGCCTGAGCGCTGTCCTTGGGCTTTCTCAAGGCTAGAGCTCTACCACTTGTACCACAACACCACTTCTGGCTTTTTCTATGCATGTGGTAACCGAGGAATCAAATCCAGGTCTTTCTGCATGCTTGGCAAGCACTCTACCACTAGGACAAACTCCCAGCCCTTGTAATTATAAACACACATTCTATTATTATGTCGTATGCAGTCGAACTAATCATAGCAGTAGGAAAACAGTATGATGGAAAAGGATAATCTCCCTCTGAACAAGTCCATCCCAGCCCACCTCCCAGCTCTCCTGTGCTCTCTCACCCACATCCCTCATAATAGTTAAACCGTAGCTCTACACTTACCTGCCCCACCTGCCCACCTTTGTGCTTTTGTCTACACTATGCCTACTCACTGGAGACCCTTTATATTTCTAGCCTCAACCACTCCCAGGACATCCTTATATCCTTTCAACACCACACACACACACACACACACACACACACACACACACACACACACAAGCAGTTGCAGATACATAACACACCACACGTTATTCTCTGAAAAAGCAAGGGTCAGTTCAACAGTAAACACCTTCATTTACTCTTCCTGTATCCTGATCCATAACTCCCATCAAAATGGATCAGCCATTCCTGTGTGTAAATAATGACTGCTAATGCGCATGTTATATCCATGGTTATAACAGGCTCTGCTCATCTTCTATTGTAGGAGGTTCACGGGACACAGTATAGAAAATGTGTAAACTTTATTTCTTACTCCCACCTCTCTCCTCTGTTCAGATAAAGAGAAGTCTACTTTACTAGGCCCTTACAAATACTGCTTTACCTTTCATAGCTTGAAAACAAGGGAAAGGCAAATCACTTGCCTGATACCATGAATATTTTTTATCGCATAGCTTATTTCTCTTCGCAGTTCTTTCTCATTGAACTCCATCTGCAGATGCAAAATAAGCCACAGTTATACACTTAATTCTGATCTAAGCATACTGTTAGATATCATGGAAGAGAATAACTTGACTTTGTTATTGATAAATACTCATATTTCTCCTAAGCTAAACCCAGATGGCCAAAACATCTGTTTATACAGAGTTCAAGGCTCTGTAAAGCATTAGGGACTTCTGGGAGTTTCAGTGCAGCATATTTTAACTCTAATATATATATATATATATATATATATGTATGTATCTAAAATGCCTTCTTGGCATAAATCTAGCCACTCAGTGACATATGTGATTCCTCATGCTTCTGTTGAATAAACATGAGAACACAGGTAAATGCATGAGCAAGGTTGGACAGCAGCCACACAGCTGTCCTGAGACTCACAATGGCAGCTTTTCTCCCTGATCATTTTAATCTCCTGGGTTCAAGGACTCTTTATAAAAGGAAATTAATAATATCCCACCAAGTCAACACAGAATAGATTACAAGTATTCCCAGAAGTCCAAAGTACCATAAATCCATGTGAAAGAACAAAGTGTTACAGAGCTTCGTCTTGGAAAGCATGTCTAGAGTACACCGGATTCAGCCTGACTCTAGGGATCTCTAGTCCAGCCTCTGTTAAGTTTCCTCTTCCATACTTTGTACCTTAGAACAATGATTTGCCTTATTTCTGTACCCACACTCTGTACCTGGATCCCCAGCTTTCATTACTCCTTTTCTTTTAGGAGTATCCTCTGCCCATCCCCTCCTCTTACTTCTTTATCTACTTGCCCATCCTTCCAGGCTGAGCTCAGAAGGCTGGCTCCCTTACACAGACATGGCTAGGATTCAGATCTGTGGGCTTTGTTTCCATAGCACCCTGGGCTGAAATTGTCACTTTACTTAGCACATTTACTTAGCACATTTTAATAAAATTATCTATTTATCCATCAGCTTCCCACAGCAGCATAAAAGCACCCACCTCTTTGTATGTGAGCCAAGCAATATGGTGCCTAAAAGAACTCAGTTTCCTACTGGGCCTTTTACCCTTAATAAGTCTAAACCAGAACTTTCATTTTACATACCCTCATGAACATCAGCACATCTTTTCCTCAGTTTCCCTCATTTGATGATACAATCACTCATTCATCTACAAAAACCAAAACCTTGGGAATGATCTTGAAGTTATCTTTGTTTCCTCTACCACTCCAAACTCACTCATTTCTTTCCATCTTCTTGTAGGACATTATTTTACTAGAGAGCTAAAGAAATGAAAGTTTTAGACTTGTACAAGACCCCATCTAAAACCTTGTGCCTAACTGTGGGTTTGTAATTTTATAACTGAGCCTCCAAGATTACAGAAGCTTCAATCCCTGAAGAAAGTGGTACATCCACCTCTAGGCTGGCCCTATTGTTTCCATACTTTACCTATTCTTTACCCCTCCCCAATCCTGCAGGCATAGTACTCCTTTAGAATTGGGTCACACTTCCACTTTAAATCCTCATGTGACTTCCCATTGTTAAATATAAACACTTTACTCCAACCTACAAAGCCCTTGGTGAAATAGGTACTTATTTCCTCCTCCCAACTGACTCTGTACCAACTATGTGTATACCCTGCCTGCCATACACATTCCTGCTTTAGGATTTTACTCAATGATATTGCTTTTACCTTCAGTGACCCATCTTCCCTAGCTCTCTGCATGGCTGCCCTGCTCTCCTCATGTCCCTTACTCAGGCAACTCTTGAATAAACAATGGGGTAAAAGAGTACTCACATCACACAACCATCAAAACACTATGCTGTCTGTATTTCATGTCCTCTATCTTACCACTGAACAAATTAGGGCATCCTCTACCCTTCTGTCTTGATCACTTTTGAACTTTGGTACATCCTAGTTGCACAAGAAATATTTTTAAATTCACTAGAGAGCACATGAACACCATGGAAAATTCAACTAGTATTTTTTTTAATTGGTCATGGGGCTTAAACTCTGGGCCTGGGTGCTGTCCCTGAGCTCTTCAGCTCAAGGCTACTGATTTACCCCTGGAGCCACAGCCACACTTCCCATTTTCTGGTAGTTAGTTGGAGGTAAGAGTCTCACATTCTTTAGTGCCTGGGCTGGCTTTGAACTATGATCCTCAGATCTCAACCTCTTGAGTAGCTTGGATTACAGGCCTGAGCCACCACACCCAGCTCAACTAGTATTTCTTAAACTAACCTGAAATGTTAAAGACCATTAAATGGTATCAGGAAACGGTTTCCTAAAAAAAGTATTTGTGCCCCAAAACCTATCTTAGTCTCATACCATCCATATAATATTGTATCAAAAGGTTCATAGAAGAGAATGCAGAGACAAAGTAGAATGAAAGGAGACAAAGTGGTATTCAGTACAAACCTTTACTATCTCAAAGGGAAAGCGTTCATGGAAAATGCGATTGATTTTAGCACCTCCTGAGAGCTCCAGGGTATCGACCTGATCCCCTGACCCTTCAATTCTCTTCTCAAAGTCTACAGCAAACTGCTGAACCATCCTGAAATTGTGGAAGAGAAATAAATGCAAGTTACAGCTCTGGTTTTATTTTTTTTTTTTGCCAGTCCTGGGCTTGAGCTCAGGGCCTGAGCACTGTCCTTGGTCTTTCTCAAGGCTACAGCTCTACCACTTGAGCATCAGCACCACTTCCGGCTTTTTTCTATATATGTGGCACCGAGGAATCGAACCCGG
Source organism: Megascapheus bottae (assembly GCF_031878675.1). Classification (NCBI taxonomy): domain Eukaryota; kingdom Metazoa; phylum Chordata; class Mammalia; order Rodentia; family Geomyidae; genus Megascapheus; species Megascapheus bottae. Next base: position 27,191,719 of record NC_143518.1, read on the forward strand.
GTTTTCATGCATGCTAGGCAAGCACTTTAACCACTAGGCCAAACTCCCGGCCCCTGGTTTTACTTTCTTATGGGTCTACTTTATGGCTTTACTTCCTTATGGTTTCTTTGGTTTTACTTTCTTAAGAGTCTTTCCTGTTGTTCCAAGTGGCACCTACTGGCAGAGTTCCAACTGCAACTTATCCAACTCTAGAATATCACTATATGATTTTACATTCTGAAGATTGATTTAGGTATTTAACTAGAGTAACCATCTTAGATATCTTTTTCTTTAAATGTGTTCTGACATCTTGTCTGTTAACCATAAATGGTATTTTAAAAAGCACTTGAATTAAAATTAATGTTATGCATGCCATTATACTTAAAGTACAATATGAAATGAGCCTCCTATGACATCACACTCCCCCATTCTTTTTTTTTTTTTTTGTGGGTCATGGGGCGTGAACTCAACCTGGGATAGGTGTTGTCCCTGAGCTCTTTTTTTTTTTTTTTGTCCCTGAGCTCTTCAGCTCAAGGTTACCGCCCTACCCTTGAGTCAAGCCCACTTCTTAGTTGGAGATAAGAGTCTCAGGTCCTTTTGTGCCGGGCAGGCTTTGAACCTTGATCCTCAGCTCTCAGCCTCCTGAGTAGCTAGGATTACAGACGTGGGCCACTGCACCTAGCACTCCTCCACTCTTGAGTCTCCTCATACTTCCTCCCCAGGATGGAAGCCTGGGTGTCTCTCTCCCACTCAAGAAAATTGTTTCTCCACACTTTCAGTTCTAGTTCATGGAACAATTGACACAATTGACCCATATACCCAGCTATGTATTAGTCCATCATTCCCTCTTAGGCGCCCTGAATTCAACACACCAATAACTTGACCCACTCAACTTCTCTGCTCCCAAAATTGATTGGTGGGCAGCTTTGGTTGGGCCCTCAGCAATTCATCCTGGGATCATCGATGCTACCTCTAGATGTTCATTTTGCTTTAGTGCTATAACACATCTTTGACCATTAGCATCCATGACACCTGGCTCTCTTTGTTCTTCAGTGGATTCCTACATTTTAAAATAAAACCAAACTTAACCCACTGCCCAGTATTCTGCATGGTCTGTCCCCATCTCTCACTGTTCATCCACACTCACCTTCCAGCCAATCATAAGGAAGCTATTTTCTGCCCCCACCAAGATGTGCAGGTTCTGTGCTTTTCACTTGGTTTTCTCAAGGTATCGCCCTCTCTGCCCTTTGCCTGGCACTTTTCCATCTGCCTGTAAGACTTAGCTCAAGCATTAGTTATTCCCAGAAACTTTTCACAATCTATGTTCCTCCTTATCTATTATCATGCTTTAACACAGCCCAACTTATGGCAACCTCAGCTTCCTCTGGCTACTTCCAACAGAGGATTTAGCAGACTTCATTGCCACTGCATGGTTAACTATCCTCACTCTCCTAAAGGTTTACTGAAATATCTATTTTGTTTAATGTATCACTTTAAGGCCATTCATTTTGACCAAAAAAACTCAGTAATTTTGATGCATAATTATTAGGCTTTGAAATTCTAATTTTGACATCTGGAATTATTTTCAAGTTTAAACTCTAACAGCAAAATAGTCAAGGTATGTAAAACTATTCTCTTTTCCTTGTCTTTCATCAAAATGATGAGGAATGAAAAGTAACTACAACTTATTTAGGGTAAAAATGTAGGGTATAATTGGACTTATCTGTAATTGTACGTATAGGAATGGCATTTTTAAATTTGTCTTGGAAGCTATAATAATATATAAACAGGCACCAAAGAGCATGAGTCTCTTATCTCCAATTAATCACTAGAAAAATGGGAAGAGGGGCTGTGTTTCAGGGGTAAGGTGGCAGCCTTGAGCTAAAGAGCTCAAGGACAATGCCCAGGTCCAGAGTTCAAGCTCCATGACCCACAAAAAGAAAAAAGGAAGGAGGGAAGGAGGGAGGGAGAAAAGAGAGGGAGGGAGGAAGATGGCAACTAGACTAAAGATTAAAACAATGTGAAGCAATGACTTTAAACACTTTCTGTGCATATGTGGAAACAGAAAAACCAAGCTCCATGAGATGGTTTGGGAGGGGAGCAGGGAGAAGGAGGTAGAGAGTTAGGGGCGATGAGGCCAATCCAAGTAAGCATAGATGGACATGTTAAAATGAAACCCCTTCGTGCAACAAACTGATGCTAAGAAAACAAGAGGTAAAGAAGTAACAGAGAGGTGACCTACTGTAGCAGGGCTTTGGTCTTCCTGGTGGGGTCTTCTGGTTTGAAGTTTTTATAGGCTTCTACTTCATGTTCGATGGACAGAAGCTGTCCCTGGAGTTTGTTCCTGAAGTTTGGCAGCGTATCTCGAATGTGGTTGGTAAGTTGCTAAATAAAAGAAAATGAAATCATGTATGTTGACTGCAGAGTAACTTGTGGAATAAGATGCCTTCACTACTTTCTTAGTCATTCACAGTCTTGGAAATCACATATATATTCCAGGTGACCGTGATGGGAGGTGGTGAGAAGAAACACCCCTCCACAATGCTTTGGAGAGGCTCAAAATTCCTTCCACTGGAGTCTCTCATTTGGATTTTCTCCTTATTAGTAACGACAACTAAAATAAAGCTCAGTCACTAATGATACTATCATTCCTCTACCAGCTCATCTACCTCTCGGCAAGGAATCATGAGTTTCAGTGTAGTAGAAATGCAAGTCAAGGGTGGTTCACACCTGCAATCCTAGCTACATAGGGGGCTAAAGTTGAGAAGAACATGTTTCCAGTCCATCCCAGGGGAAAAAAAATGTCCATGAGACTTCATCTCAGTGGAAAAAGTTGGGCATAATGCTGCATGTCTATCAGCCTATCATCACAAACACAGTAGAAAGCACACATTAGGTCAATTACAGTATGGGCACAGGCCTGAACAAAAAAAAAAAAAGCAAGACCCAACTAGTCCAAAAATGTGCCGCAGGCCTGTCTCAGTAGAACGTCTGCCTAACAAACACAGGTCCTGAGATCAAATGCTCAGTACTACCAAAAAATAAAAAGAAATTCTGAGTTTAAAGAAAAAATAAAGATAATAGCCTTGACCTACTTTAAGTAATAAACCAAGGGGGAAAGGGACAGGTAATATAAATATAAAAACATAGGAAAAAGAAAAGTAATGAAAACGTAACAAGAATTGATCTATCCAGATTAAATAAAGGATTTTAAATCATCTTCATGTATACTTGAGGCTACCTGAATATTTGTGTCCATTAAATCTAAAGTGATTTAACTCCCAATAGTGTCTGGCTTCATACTTTGCCTTGCAGACATATGAACATTAAGCACACAGGCCAGAGAAGCCAACAATAATGTTACAAAAGACAAGGCTCCAAGGCTAAAAGGAAGAGTAGCCATGAAAAGTGCAAGCATGTAGTTGCCATGTGTGCCAGCAAATACAAAGTACAATTGGTTTTCACTTTTATTTCTCTTGTCTCTCAATAGGAAGGCAAAACTGAACCTAAAGCATTGTTTCCCTTGACTTCCATGACCACAGCTCCTCTCATGTGCCTCTACTCATCCTCCACCTCTTGGTCATTTGTCTCCTTGTCAGACTGGTAACATTGAAACCTCTTGAATAAGGGGCGTGGCCTCTTCTCAGTGCTCTCCCCTTTAAAGTCAATCACAGTCCTTCATCCCAATTCCTGTGGCTGTTCAAATCTTAGCTCTAACCCTCCGTATCTCTTCTGTGGGCATATTATGTGACCACCTTCTTGATTCTTCCTCAAATAATCTAGAAGTCAATACATCCTGACTGCTACAGTTCAGATCTCAAATGTTCCCCAAAAGCCCACTTGTTAAAGGACCAAAGTACTCTTGGTAGATGAAGAAGGGAGGTGTTAATGGAAGATGCTATGACAATGGGGACATACCCTTGAGGGAAATATGGAGACCCTAGCCTCTTCTTTCACCACTACCTGGCTCCCATAAGGTGATCAGCACTCTCTGCCACGAGTTCCTCCCAGGATGACTGTGCCACCATAGGCTCAAAGCAATAGGAAGCTCATTCGACCATGGGCTGAAACCTCTGAAGCCTAAATCAGTTGTGTTCTTCTTATAAGGGGTGAGCCATGGAATAGCCTACTATTCAGGATGAGCACAATTCAAGGCCAGAAGTCAGTGAGACCCCATCTCAACAAACCATATATGGTGGTATATACCCGCAAACCCAGCTGGTATTGGAGGTGTAAGTAGTAGGTCATGGTCTAAAGCCTGCTCTGGGCAAAACCATAAGACACTATCTAAAATATATCTAAAGCAAAAAGGAGGACTGGAGTATGAGTCAAGTTATAGAGTGCCAGCTTAGCAAACATTAGGCTCTGACTTCAAATGCCAGGACTGAAGGGATAAAAACTAATCTCTCCACTTCCTAAGTTCTTTGCTTCCAGTATTTTGTTAGAGCAACAGAAAGCTGACACATGGACCTTTTCAGAGTTCTCCAACAACTGGCAAATTTAGGTGCTGTCCTTGACTCTACCTCTATCACCCAATTGTTCTCATCTACCACCAAATCTACTGGATTGCTCAGTAAGTTAACATTTCTAGTCTCTGCTCTGTTTTCATCTCCAAGACCAAGTTGCTTTCATTCTCATCACCATTTAATTGGCCTCCTCAGTTTTACTTCTAGTTGTCTAGAGTTAATCCTCCTGCCTGTTTTCCTTTTTAACACACATACCATTCTAATTAGATCTTAAATGCCTCTTCATTGCTCTTAGGAAAACAAAAATCTTCGATTTGACCTACAGACAGTCCTTCTTTCCTACAGCTCCCTCCATTTCTCTGCCTCCACCTAATGGTGCTTCTTCCAATTCCTTCAAGAATGGTGAGATTCATTTCTAGTTTTCCCCCAAAAGAACTCTCCATCAGAGAGAGAGGTAATGGCACACACTGAATCAATGATAAAAACTGTCCTGCTTTCAAACACAGTGTGAATAGAAGGAGCTCTGCAGTATGGAATTAATTGAATTTGCAGTCACCAAGCATCAGTTATAACATGGTGATGCCTCAAAATAACCATTTTTCTAGTATTCAAAATTTAACCAATTCCCAACTTTATTTTCCTCATCATGTTATCAAATCTTACAGAAGGTTTTTTTTTTCAGTTTATGTACAGCTTCCCTAAGCCTGTATAGACATGAAGGTAGTATACTTAACAAAAGAAAAGCAAGTTTATTTTTTGTTTTTTGGTTTTTTTTTTTGTTTTTTGCCAGTCCTGGGCTTCAGCTCAGGGCCTGAGCACCGTCCTTGGACTTTCTCAAGGCTAGAGCTCTACCACTTGAGTCTCAGCACCACTTCCAGCTTTTTTGTATGTATGTGGTACCAAGGAATCAAACCCGGGTCTTTGCGCATGCTAGGCAAGCACTTTAACCACTAGGCCAAACTCCCGGCCAAGAAAAGCAAGTTTTATGGGCACAGAGTAAATTGGTAAATTAGTATGGTTCTTCCTTGACAAGCAAGTGCTCCTTCTCTAAAATACATTTGTATTTTTAAATGATACAACCAAGTACAGTCTTATAGCTTCTATATGTTGATTTACTTTTCATTTTAAAAGCATCAACTTTATAGCACTCTCTGATATGTCACTTGAAATAAACCACAGTACTATTTTTGTTTTCTAAAACATCCTCAGTTGCTTTGCCTAAATGGCTGGGGAATAATGTCACCCACTTGACAGTCTCAATGGATTCCTTCAAGATACTAACGTTGGAACATTCATAACTCTTATCATAGCTAAGAGCTAAAGCACACCTTAGGATATTTTTAAGAAAGCTGCTCACAACATAAACTCAGGAAGGAGGCCTGTATTTTGTGGCAGTAACACCTGTTATGTAAGGTAATACTTTATAACACTAGTATACTGAGAACTGTATGTAGGAGTAAACTGAGGCCAGTTCCAGTTCCATTTATTTTGGAGAAATGGGCTATGTGGGAAAATGTGTTTCATATGAGTGATTATTTAATCAGGAATTTTGTTTTGAATGCTTTAAATTATGAAATAAGACATGAATAAAGCTGGTGATGATAGCTCACTCCACTCAGTTATTTGAAACATTGGGATCTGGATGATTATAGTTTTAAGCCAATTTAAGCCAAAAAAAAAGTCTATGAGACTCTATCTCCAAAATAACTATCAAAAAGCCAAGCTGGAGGCATGGTTTAAGAGGTAGAGTACCAGCCAAGTAAGCTCATGGTCTTGTGTTCAAACTAGTATCAGAAAAAAAAAATCTAACCATCCTTACTATATCTTTACAGAGATCTGGAGAGATGAACTTTCCAGAGCTCAACAGAGCTCAGCTTCTTAACTGTACAACATGATGAATGCACACTTAAAAGTATATCTCTGTTTACTGTTCCTAAAGTGTTTCAGTTTTGAGCCTTGTCTTTCAGTAATATGAAGGTGAATTCATGGAGAAGGGCTATACTGTACATCCAAGTATCTATGTTCAGTCTGAAATTTCTGCCATTTACACTGAATGCCCTGGATAGAAGAAAAGTAATTTTAAAATAAATATCTATTCTTGGACTTCCTATTTCCTCATTGCTCCGGGTGCTTACCTGGTTCAGGACCTTCTGAAGGTGGGGTGTCCCCATGCGGTCAGCAATGTGTCTGTAAGCCGGGTGGGAAAGAAAAAACTTCCTTTCTGCCACTATGGCTGCTTTGATGTCCTTCTTCCCATCTATGTCCTTCTGGCTTCTGTTCACCACCCCCACATAACCTGCAACAAAACACACTCCTATGGTGCTTGGTGTACTTCCTGTCACTTATTCTAGGCAGATTTCAAGGCTTTCCAACAGGCTGAGGAACGTAGACGTAGCTTTGAGGCCTACAGAATGGGGGCCTTTACAAAGCTCTGAGAAGGTATTCCATAAAGAACTTGGTTATCCTCATTTTTAGTATCAAGAGATCATCCTTTACCTTTAAGATTGCCATGCATTTCGGGAGAATCAGCCTCTTTCTAATTGTGTCACACAGCAACAAGTAAACAGACTAGAAAAAGAATGGTATTATATACATTGACAAATATTTCTAATCCCTCTTTAAACCTCTTCCTCTGTTTTTCTGATCTTGTTATTTCAAGGATATGATCTCCTTTTGGATCATTTTGGAAAGTTCTGCCATTCTGTGAAGGCTGCATTTAATAAAAACTCTATTCCTTACAACAGAGGAAGGCTCCCCTGGGGCTCTCCAGTCATTTCCCTGCCACATAACCAGAATGTTACCCCGGCGAAGAGGCAGCAGCTTGTTCTCGAGGACATCCCTGGCATCCGTTCCTTCATCCATGAGATCCAATTTAGTGATGACTCCAATGGTTCTCAGTCCTGCATCACAGACAAACCCAGTATCACTCAACCTGAAGAACACGAGCTCATTTGAGAGACATGCATGTCCCAGTGCTGAATGTGAGGCTTTTATGACTCTAGTTTTAATCCAATGTAATATGATAAGGAAGAGTTACAAAAATCACCCACAAATGGAAACAAGGGGATTTTCTTTTCTTTGTTGTTTTTGTTTCCTTTTCCTTTGGTCTTGTTTAACTGTCCCTCAGAAGGTAAGTGAGGCACAAAAATGGAGGGACAAAGGATGAACATGCAGCAGTGGTATGCACTGGGCACTATACAACTTGTGAGTGGGGACAGCAGGAAAAAACTGGGAGAGTGAGGGAAAGGGTAACATTGCCCAAAATAAACATACTCATTACCTGATGTATGTAACGCTAACCCCCTGTATATTATATGGAATCATAACAATACAAATATTTTAAAAATATTTAAATCATTCATCTATAACTTTGCAATTATGCTAGGAAAAATTTATCACAAAATTAATTCTAAATACAGCTAGGTATCACTTAACCACAGAGATGCAGTCTGAGAGATAAGCCATCCTTATGCAGACATCATAAACCTAGAAGATAGAAATCAGTTTCTCACTGGGCCTTTGATGTAATCAAGAAATACTGTGAATGCAAGGTGATCAAGACTGTTGTTGCCAGCCTAAAACAGGCCAACAGTGACTGACTTATTGCCAATTTGTTGGTAAGTACAAGGAGTGTACTGTAACATAATGCTTGAACATGTCATATGTAAATGTACAAAATCCATGATACTATCATTAATTACTATTTCCAAGGTTGTCTTACACACACTTAAATATGCTGTACTTTTGTCACAGGGGCAAAGTAGGCTTGTTTGTACTATGTCACCAATGGAGTAGAGCATGAGCTGCAGTGTAATGATGACATCACTGATGTCAAGAATTTCCCAGCTCCATTGTCATCTCACAGAATCACTGTCATGTGTATGCAGCCTGTCATTAATAGAAAGTCAGTATATAGCACCTAACAGTATGTGAATACATTTCACTTTTTCTAATGCAGGCCACCTAATATGCATAGTTTAGCTTTTTATGTGCTAAATTATTAAAAGCTACAAAATAACTAGGCTGTCTTAACAATGAAAATCTCACTGGTCCACTTCTGCACCCAAGAGAGAAAGAAAGAAAGAAAGAAAGAAAGAAAGAAAGAAAGAAAGAAAGAAAGAAAGAAAGAAAGAAAGAAAGAAAGAAAGAAAGAAAGAAAGAGTAGAGAGAACAGGAGAGGAGTGAGTAGTGAAAATTTTTAATAGAAAATCAGGAACAACACAGTGCTATCAACAAAAAAAATAAAGTTATATTCGTAGCAGAAAGAGCAGAGCAAGAACAGGAGGAATTTCAATACCAAACTTTAGACTCTACTATAGAGATATAGTTACCAAAACAGCTTGGTACTGGCACAAGAACAGGCCTGAGAACCAATGAAATAGAACTGAAGACCCAGAAATCAACCCACCGATCTTATCACGTAATCTTTGATAAGGAAGCCAAAAAAAATAGAATGGAAGAAAGACAATCTCTTCAACAAGTGATGCTGGCAGAATTGGTTAAGCACCTGCAGAAAAATAAAGTTGAATCCTGCATGAGGATTACCTCCAAATGTATCAAAGACCTGGAGGTAAAAGCAAATATACTGAAAACTTTACAAGAAGAAATAGGAGATACACTAGGTCTCCTTGGCACAGGTCGAAACTTTCTTAATAAAAGTCCAGAAACACAACAAATTAAAGAAAGTTTGGACAAATGGAACTGCATTAAACTGCAGAGCTTCTGTATGGCACAGGACATTGCTAGCAAGTTAAGTAGAAAGCCCACAGACTGGGAGATCTTTACTAACCATACAACAGATAAAGGCTTCATATCTAAAATATATCTTCAGCTAAAAAAAGTGAATCTCTCCAAAACATATCTTCAAAGAAACAACCATCCTGTTAAAAGGTAGGCTAAAGATTTAAAAAGAGACTTCTCTGAAGAAGAAATAAAAATGGCCTATAGACACATGAAGAAATGCTCGACATCCCTGGCCATAAAAGAAATGCAAATCAGGGCTGAGAGTTTGGCCTACTGGTAGAGTGCTTGCCTCGCATGCAAAAAGACCCAGGTTCAATTCCTCAGTACCACATACATAGAAAAAAAGCTGGATTGGTGCTGAGGCTCAAATGGTAGAGCTCTGGCCTTGAGGAAGTCCAAGTATAGTGCTCAGGCCCAGAGCTCAAGCGCAGGACTGGCCAAAAAAAAAAAAAAAAAGCAAATCAACGCAACTTTGAGATTCCACCTCACTCCAATTAGAATGGCCATGATCAAGAAATCTAATAACAACAGATGCTGGAAGGGATGTGGCCAGGAGGGATCACTACTACACTGTTGGTAGGAGTGTAAACTCTTTCAACCAACATGGAAAGCAGTATGGCAGTTCCTTAAAAGACTAAACATAGAGCTCCCCTATGACCCAGCAATTCCACTCCCTGGCATTTACTCACATGTCCAGAAACAGGGCATACTAAACTCACTAGCACAATGATGTTCACTGCAGCACTATTTACCATAGCAAAGATAGGGAACCATCCAGATGCCCCTCAGTAGATGAGTGGATCAACCAGATGTAGTATTTATATACAATTGAATTCTATGCTGCCATCAGAAAGAATTATATTGCCCCATTTGAAATGGAAAGACTTGGAAAAATCATATTAAGTAAGCCAGACTCAAAGGAACATAGGGTTTCTCTCATTTGTAATAATTAGTATAAACCTTAGACTCTTCTAGCAAGGATTACAATAGCACAAAATCTAGATATATAAGGCCATACATGATGAGGCTAAATGAAAGGACCTTCAGGATATGGAAACAAGAGTCATATAATGTGTGACTGTTGTTCTTAATGTACTATGTTATTTCTCATCTGTTTTGTTGTCCCTTGGTTATTCTCATATTGTTACAGTATCTTACCTTGTTATCTTGTATATTATATATATGTTTATTTGTTTATTTGAAGTAGGATAGGGAAGGGGGAAAACAAGATGATGGGAAAGGTTGGGGGAGGGAAATGGGGACAAAAACATGAGAAGGGGTATCAATGTTTGTGAAGTAATGCACCTTCTATCTGGCAAATATAATGTAACCCTTCTATTAATTACAATAAAAAACAAAAAATAAACTGAAAAAATAGTTGCAACAATCACTGCCTTTTAGAGAAGGAAATAGCATTTAATAGAAAGAATTAACAGAAAGTAATAGTCTTCGACATTATTCTGGAGGAAAGTCAGTTAACTCTCTTTGTCTCAGTTTTCCTTGTCTCCAATATTTATGAACATTTCAGATATGTAACATTTATCCTGTTTCTTCCCAACATGAAACTGGACAGTGTTTACCCAGCAATTAATACCCTAAAATGCTTTTCTAGGGGCTTCTAACAAAGATTTATTCTTTCTCTGAGAATACTCCAAAATAGTCATTGGTAATATTTATTAAGCCAGCTATTATTTTAAGGATTATATATCTATGTATTAAGTCTTCTAATCCTAAATTATCATCCAGCTACACTTCTTTGAGGGGAGGGAGACAAAGGCAGACAGAGTCTCCATGACTTCCTAACCTCACTCAGTCTGGGTACTACAGAGCTCACACTTTTAAACATTATACTGCATCTTCCCATTTAAAACAGCATCGAAAACTCTCAAACTAAACAAGTGGAAGAGAATGAGAGTGCACATACAGAGTAAAATTTGAAGATGGAAACAAAAAAGGGGAACAGGTAACTTTACAAGGAGCAAATGAACAAAGTAGAATTCAAGAAAGCCAACAAAAAAAAAAGGAGACGCCTATTTGTATCTCAGAAAGCTTCAGGACCTAAGAGATAAACAGCTCTGTAAATAAAGTGCAGGCATGCTGACAGATGAAAGCATGTCAACTTCTATGGCTGACTCAGTGAGTGCTGCCCCTGGTCTATCCTGGTAAGATGGTACAAGTTTACTCTCTAGAAAAACTGGAACAAGGGAAACCTCTCAATTAGAGGACGCATGGCTGTCTTAGCAGGCAGTATTGGATATGGAATGATTAACTACATTTCTGAATAATGAATAGTAAGGTCTGCAGCCACCAGTTCCCTAACCTGGCTTCAAGAAAGAGCTGCAGGTCAGCTCTTTCCTCCCTATCCCCAAACAAGGGACTAGAAGGGCTTTGTCTTGGAAGATAAATCATTCTAAGAGGGGAAAAAAATGGATGCTGATATTCAGAGGAACCCCAATCAAAGCAATCCAATAAATCACCTTAACATGAAGTCTTACACTCAAAATCAGGTTCAAATACAGCACTTTTTAAAAAAAATATTTATTGTTATTGTAAAGGCGATGTACAGAGAGATTGCAGTTACAGAAGTCAGATCAAGAACAATGTCACCCTTCCCTCTTTCTCTCCCAATTTTTCCCTCCCACCCCCCCTACAAGTTATATAGTTCATTTTCAACATAATGTCATGATAGTAATCACAGCTGCATTGGCTTACCCTTTGTTCCATCTTTTGTGTGACCTCACTTACCCTCCCAAAGACAAATAGATGCATAAACAAGACAAAATGAAATGAAGATTAAAATGGCAACAAAAAAAAAACAACTCTTGTTTCCACTCCCTGGAGTTCATTTCAATAAATATTATTCCATATGTTCAGATGCATATAACTATTGAACCTAAGCGATCCTTTCCTAAGAATTCCCTCCTCTGGTCTCACTGTGTGACTGCCCAAAGACCTGTGTAATTACATATAGCACTTGCAAGCTTCCAAATACCAGCTAATATTTCACCTTCTTCTACTAGAGAAAACTCACAATTTTCTCTGAGACCATAACAAGTATTGTAAAATAGAAATTAATGAAAACAATAATATAGAAGAAAACAATATTCTTCAAGAGAAAGAAGTCACTCCATTCATGAACAATAGAATGCCAAGAGAGAGAAGTAGGATTGCAGTTTCAGGGGAAAAGTACAAGATCCTATCTGAAAAAATAAATCAATAAACTAAATCACAAAAGAATTTGAAGTGTGATTCAAAAGTGGCAGAGCATCTGCCTAGCAAGTATCAGGCTCTGATGTCAACTCGACTGCAAATTTTTTCTTTTAATTTCTTTTTTAAAAGTAGAATTACACACCAGAAAATCCCAACATAGAACTATATGTGAAGACACAAAAATGTTAGTAGAATGGGTAGAGAACAAAAATGAGGCAGCTTTCCAGAAAATGAAAGAAACAAAGTAAATAATAGGAAAGGAAAACACTGTTTGAAAATTGTGGAAGGGTATCAATGTATGTGAATTAATGCACCTTCTATCTGGCAAATATCATGTAACCCTTTTATTAAATACAATAAAAAATATTAAAAAAAAGAAAATTGTGGAAAGGATTATGAATCTTATTATCCAAATAATTGACATTCCAGTAACAAAAAAAGGTCAGAAACTGTTAGGGAGATGCTATTCAAGAAAATACCCCCTGAGTAAGAGGTATGAATGTATATACTGAATGAACTCTGCAAGTGCCCAACACAAAATGAAAACACACACAATTAGTCATATCCATACAAGATTTTAACACACACAATTAGTCATATCCATACAAGATTTTAAAGCACTTGGAACAGATAAAGGATTCTTAAAAACACCCAGAGGAAGAAAAAAATTTAAGTTGCATAAAAAGGAATGGGGTGGGCCGGGAGTTTGGCCTAGCATACATGAAGACCCAGGTTCCATTCCTCAGTACCACATACATAGAAAAAGCGGGAAATGGTATTGTGACTCTAGAGATAAGAGCTCTAGACTTAAGAAAACCCAAGGGCAGTGCTCAGGCCCTGAGTTCAACCCCCAGACTGGCAAAGTCATGTCTGTCTTTTCAGAAGCAAACTAGAAACCTCAACAGAGCAATTGAAATGTGAAGAGAAAAGTAACTTTTAACCTAAAATTTTAAATTCTCAACAAAGAGGACAAAAAAAGAGACTCTCAGAAATCCCAAAAGTATTTTACCAGCCACTTCCCCTTTTCCTAGGTGGCTTATTAATGAATGTGCTATACAAAATAAGGGACAAACTAACCAAGGGGAAGATACTAGGTCTGGGAGCAGTGACACCATCAACTAAAGAAATTTCAGGATGGTGTAGACCCATTAATGTCAATTGGAAAGAGAAGATGCCATGTCCTAAAAAGAGGCCTTTTTCTCGCATATTCCCTCTCCCTCCTTCTCTTTCCCTCCTTCTCTCTCCCTCTCCCTCGCATATTCCTTCTCCCTCCTTCTTTCTCCCTCTCCCTCCCTCCCTCTCTCTCTTCCCCTCTCCCTCTCCCTCTCCCTCTCTATCTCTCTCTGCTTCTCTCTCTCTCTGCCTCTCCCTCTCTCTGCCTCTCCCTCTCTCTGCCTCTCCCTCTCTCTGCCTCTCTTTGTTTCTCTCTCTCTTTCACACTCACACACACTGAGAGGACATACATAATGTCAAATGCTGGTAGAAGCCTTGCTATTTGAGATATTCAGACTTCTGCTAAAAAGGGCAGAAAAGCAATAGCAAAATATACACAGAAGACTGAAAATAAAAAGATGGTAAGTTCAAAGGAAATAGCACCGCTCAAGAAAGGAAAATATTATCACCTTGTCCAGCTGTGAATAACATTTCGGAATCAAAACATTACCTTCAGGTATCCCAGTACCTGTGGCTAACACCTATCACTCTAGCTTCATATGATTAGAAGGCTCAGCCCCAGCAGCAAAGTCCTCAAGGCTCCATCATAGTGGAAGAAACTGGGTATGAATGCCTGTCATCTCAGCTACAGTGGGAAGTAAACAGGGCATAATGAAGACCACTGTCCAAGAACATGCCTCAGCAGAAAGCAACACCCTATCTTAAAAGGGCTGGTGGTATGACTCATTACAGAGGATCTGTCTAACAAAGCAAGATGTATTATATTCACAAACAGTTTTGTTAAGTGGCAAGTCCTTTGGACAACAAAAGATAGTAATAAACTCAGAGTGCTCCTTAGTAATATGTTTGGGATCAGTGGTTGCTGGCAGAGCAGGCTGAGCCTGAGGATGAGCCAGGAATGGGAACTGTGGCCTAGCCTGCATTGTGCATGTGTACCTACAGAATGAACACACGAATGATGCCTGCAATGGCACCAAAAGATAAACATATGCTACTGTCAGAGTCTTCTAGCTTTTCTGGGGCCTTTGGTTCCCATTGGACTTATCACGTTGAGGGAGAAGAAGGAGACTTTTACTGCTGATAAAGTCCAGACAGAGGAGGAAGGAAAAACAAGGTCAAAATATTAAGAAAAAAAACTAAAGAATCTTGTTAGTGTTTTGAAAATCATGAGAAAGTGTCTTCCACACCAGCTACAAGCAAGACTTTTAATGAGGCATGTGTGTCTTCATGCTTATACCATACTTTTCTTCCAGTGACTTACACAGGGTAGATGATACTAAATAAGTCTGCATGGCTGCAAATGTCGTAAGGTACAAAAAAATCTCAGTAGTTAAGTCTACTTTAACTTGTTATTTTAAGTAGAAGTCAGGGAGAAAAAAAAGGAAAGAAATTGTATTTAGTATTCCAGTTTGACTTCCTTTCTGGACATATTTTATATTTGTACAGTAGACAATAGACAGGCTATTTGCATGAGTAGCTGTGTAGTTTGGAAAATTGCTTTTTTTCATATATTTTTATTGTAATTAATAGAAGGGTTACATTATATTCACCAGATAGAAAGTACATTACTTCACAAATATTGATAGCCTTTCTCATGTCATGGTCCCCATTTCCCTCCTCCCTTCCCCCGCTCATCTTGATTTCCCCCCTTCCCTATCCTATTTCAAATAACCAATTAAGCAAATATAAAATATTGCTTTTATCAAAAGCCATATAATGAATGATTGTTGTCCTTAATGTACTATGTTGTCTCTCATCTCCTTTGCTGTCCCTTGGTTATCTCATATTGGTATAGTATCTCACTTTGTTATCTGATATATTGAATTTATTTGTATTTGGATATTTGAAATTTGATAGGGAAGGGGGGAAAACCAAGATGGGTGGGGGGTGTGGGGGGGAGGGAAACGGGTACCAAGACATGTGAAAGGGTATCAATGTATGTGAATTAATGCACCTTCTATCTGGCAAATATCATGTAACCCTTTTACTAATTACAATAAAAAATATTGCTTTTATATAGCATTAAGCTTCCATTGCTTTATTATGTAATCAGGAGGTATTCAGTATTACATTTTTTGCAAAAAATTAGTATTTATTTCGAAAAACAGAAATAAAAATTTAATTTTTTGTTGGTCATGGGGCTTGAACCCTAGGCTTGGGCATTGTCCCTGAGCTCTTCAGCTCAAGGCTACCACCACCCTACATCTTGGGCCACAGTGCCACTTCCAGATTTCTAGTGGTTAAATAGAAATAAAAGTCTCATAGGCTTTAGTGCCCAGGCTGGCTTTGAACTATGATCCTCATATCTCAGCCTCCTGAGTAGCTAGGATTACAGGCCACCATGCCCAGCTTAAAAAAGTTCATTTTAAAAGATGTTGAGGCACTGGGTTCAAATTCCAGTACCAAAACCAACAGCAACAATAACAACAAAAGGTACCTATCCAAACTACTTGGGAAGCAGAGACTTGAAAAATAAGTAAGTCCTAATGAGTCCCAATAGAATCCTTGAGAAGTAAAAAATATATGGGTAAAAAAAACCTTGAGAAGACACATATGGTATTTTAAACTCATAATTATAGAATATATGCTATTGTCGATGGCGCTAATGCATCAATTAACAGAGATTACCAGAATGTGTATTAAAGTCTGTAAAAAGAAATATGCAACTGCATCAAGTCCACTGACTCTGTGATCTTTTTTTCCATATATTTTATCATAATTAATAGAAGTGTTACATTATACTCACAGACAGAGGGTGCATTACTTCACATACATTGATACCCTTTCTCATGTCTTGGTCCCCATTTCCCTCCCCCCACCCCAGCCCCAATCTTGTTTCCCCTCCTTCCCTATACGATTTCAAATAACCAAATACGTATATATCCAATATATCAAATAACAGAGTGAGATACTGTAACAATATGAGATAACCAAGGGACAGAAAAAGAGATGAGAGATAACATAGTATACATTAAGGACAACAAGCTCTCATTATATGGCTTTTGTTTCTATATCCTGGAGGTCTTTCATTTAGCTTCATTGACTCTGTGATCTTAATAGCTCTGTGACATTACATTCCTGGATAATAGGAAACTGCATCCACCAGTAAGGCAACTATACATCCCATGCTTTATATTTGTTGTCCAAGGGTGATTCTTAACAATATTCCTTGCAGAAGATTGTACTTGCTTTTCTTTTCTTGGTGATCGTACTGGGGTTTGAACTCAGAAGCTCACTCTTTCTTTTTTTTATTTTTTTTATTGTAATTAGTAAAAGGGTTACATGATATTTGCCAGATAGAAGGTGCATTAATTCATATACATTGATACCCTTTCACATGTCTTGGTACCCGTTTCCCTCCCCTCCCACACCCCCCACCCGTCTTGGTTTTCCCCCCTTCCCTATCAAATTTCAAATATCCAAATACAAATAAATTCAATAAATCAGATAACAAAGTGAGATACTATACCAATATGAGATAACCAAGGGATAGCAAAGGAGATGAGAGACAACATAGTACATTAAGGACAACAATCATTCATTATATGGCTTTTGTTTCACTATCCTGGAGGTCCTTTCAATTAGAGAAGCTCACTCTTTCTAAGCAGCTATTTCTTCAGCCCTGCATTTTCCGTGGTTGTTTTTGAGATGGGGTCTTGCTTACCAGTGCATGCTTGGGTGTGATCCACCTGTGATAGGCTTCTGTCATATGTAGGATAACAAGCACATCTCATTACATCAATCTCTTGGAAACTTTCCCCAGGCTGTCTTGAAGACTTTTCTTCCTGAGCTAGTCTCAACCAATGATCATTCCAATCTCAGCCTCTCAAGTAGCTAGGAAAACAAGCATGAGCCACCAGCACCTGCCAAAAGATTCTATCTTTGAAAGACAAATTTTATGTTCTCAGTAACTCATCAAGAAAGAGAAGAAAATAATGACTCTGACTTAAAATTGAATAATAGGTCTCCAGTCTGGCAAGCAACGAACTTGGATGTTACTACTCCATCCTAACAACACATAAAAAGCTGAACAAATGGAAAAACCAAGAGCCCTTTTTATCTGGCAGAGATGTGAGATCACAGAGAAAACCACTGCCAAGAAACTTTGGGGGAAAATGAATAAAAATAATCATAGTTAGATGGGCATCAGTGGCTCTTAACTGTAATCCTAACTACTCTGGGGCTAAGATCTGAGGATCCTGTTTCAAAGCCAGCCCCCACAGGAAATTCTGTGAGATTCTTATCTCCAATTAACCAACAAAAAAAAAATCTGAAAGTGGATGTGTTGTCCAAGTGGTAGAGAGCTAGCCTTGAGCAGAAAAGCTCAGGGAAGCATCTGGAGCCCTGAGTTTAAGTTCCAGGAGAGGCACAAAAGCAAATCACAGTTTATCAGAGTAGAAACTCACAAGCAGAAACCTCTATGGTATGCTGGAGTAGGGAAGGCTGAGTTGTTAATGCTAGATCTGAAAATTGTTGGAAAAAGACCTCCAGTAACTGCTAGACAATTACCAGGAGCTCACTGTAAACATCTAGGTTCTCAGAGTGAATGTTAGAGAAACATCCTTTCCAGCTTCTGGGAGATTGGGGAGAAGACACCAATTTAAAATATATCAGAGCATTTTTCTCTTAACAGGAATGCTCCCTAGGAGAACCTATTAACCAAATCTTAATCTACTGGGAGTGGAGCAGGGACAGGCTCAGAATCAAGCAAATCTGAGAGAAGGAAAATACCCAGCCTAATCTAGTCATCCTATTGCACCTAAGGAAATCAGAAAAAATGCTGAAGAAAAAGGAAAAACCCACAGTGACAGAAATGAAATCTTGCTAGGTTCATTGATAGATTGGACACAGATGAGAAAATAATAAATATTGAAGATTCTTCCAAAACTGAAATGCAAAGAACTTTGAGACACCTATTAAAACATACTATATTCAAAATGGAAATACCAGAAGGAGAGGAAAGAGTGACAACAGCAGATACTTGATGACTTGGAATTAATGCCAGATACCAACTCACAGACCCAGGAAACTCAGAGAATACTGATCTGAATAAATGAACCAAAAGCCTGTAACTACACATATTATATCCAAAATGTAGAAAAAAAAAAAACAAAGGAAAAGACAAGAAAGAATCACATAAATGGGTAAAGGAGAATTTAAAAACTTGACCTACATATGAACAAAGGCAAGAAATATACCCAGCTTCTCAGAAACCATGCATATAAGATGATGGAGTAGTAAAATGTTCAAAAGGCAGAGAAGTGGACAGGGGGAAAAAACCACCAAGTTACAATTCTGTATCTTATGACATCATCCCTGAAAAATAAACAAGATCTAAATTTGCCTTTCTCAGACTAAGAAAAACAGAGTTTTGCTGCCTTGAGGTTTGCACACAAGAAGCACTAAAAGATATGCTCTAGAGAGAATAACATAGGCCAGAAATTTGTATCTACATAAAGAAATAGCACTAGAAAAAGAATAAAATTTTAATTCTGAATATTCTTAATTGATCTAATGAGCAACTATTTGTTCCAAACGACATCAGTAATGCCTTTATTACTATCCCTATTCATGAGCCAAGTAAAGTCCAGCAATGGCACAAGAAACCAGAGAATTGAGGTTATCTTGTCATTATAAGACACTCGCAATACTCACAAAGAACATGGTGTTATATGAAAGTAGAGTTAGGCAGCTAGTGGCATGGCTCAGAAATGTAGCACCTACCAAGCAAGTTCTAGGCCTGGAGCTCAAACCTCAGTATTTAAATACAAGGAGAAGGGAGGAGAAGAGACCTGGTACCCAAAGCAAACAAAGATTTATGAAAATGAAAACAAAATCAGAATGCACTCTACTATGATTCAAATCTGCGGTCAATACCAAGGATTTCTAGTTCTCTCTGCTTATCCTTGCCTTTCCATATTCATCACACCATCTTCTTCAGCTCTATAGATCCCACACCAGGACTTTTGCATTCTTGCTCTGATTGCTTACTTAAGCCACACTTCCAGATAGGTTTTTTGCTAGTTATTTTGGAGATTGAGTAGCCTCACAGAATCTTCTTCCTGGGCTAGCTTTCAATCACTGTCCTCCAGCTCTCAGTCTCCCAACCAGGGATTACTAGTGTAAGCTACTTATAGTCTAGACATTCTAAGCCTTTATATGGGTGGAAACAGAACAAGAGGTTGGTTTATTAAATAAATCAACCCTTTCTTACAAAATGGAAACACAGCTCCAGAGAAGGCACCATTCCACCAGTTACCTAGGTTTGTTACAGACACCATAACATTCTTATAAGAACACTACCATTTCTTCCATCTTACTAACTACTAAGTAGTGTGTTGTTCCATCTAATTAAGAAATGGGACAAAACCAAGCCACAAACCACATTATCAGTTGCCAGAAAAATAATCTGGAATGCAACCCACACCAAAACAACAGCAATAAGAAAAGTCAATATAGGCTTAATGCAAAACTGTGCTCTACAAAATTAAAGACAGACACAAAATTAGATGCCTTAAATTCATGTAATTTTTATTTTGGTGGGAGGAAGGTAAATTTGAAATAAAATGTTCTTATTTCTATTTGGCAAGGTTCATGGAATATTTTACTTCTGAAAGCAATCAATGATGAATAGAAAGGATTTCATCTATTTTTCCCTGTACATTTTCCATGAATATCATTTTCTTGTTACTTCCCACTACTTTGAATAACACAGTTGTCATTTTCAAGATCATCAAGTTATGTTTTCCATGATACAGGCAAAATATGAGGTAAAACTGGGAAATCAAGAATAAGTCAGGCCCTGGTGGCTCATACTTGCAATACTAGCTATTCGGAAGGTTGAAAATGGGAGGACTGTGCTTTAAGGCCCCAGACTACATGGGCAAGCCTATAATGGGGAGGGATACTAGACCAGCCTGGGCAGAAAAGTCCAGGAGACTGAACACATGCCTCATGTGATCCCAGAAACAACAGAAAACATAAAAGTAGGTGGATCAGGCCTCAGACATACACCAAGGCAGAAAGTGAGAACCTATTTTAAAATAACCAATGACAGAGCTAGGGTCAAGTCTCATCAATATTGTGCTAGCACATGTGTGTATACACGCATCCACATATATGTGTATATATGTACATTTACATGTTTATTAATGTATGTGGGTTTACATATATAGTCACTATAGCACTGGAAACACTAGTTTACTCACCAACATAACCTAGTGTCTAGTAAAGTATCTGGAAATGCTAATATTTGTATAAAAAAGAGAGAAAATAAAAGAATGGGCAAAGGGAAAATGATTCTGGATGAAAACAAAAAACTTGATAGAGTAATCAAAATAATTAGTACAGGAACAATTTCATTTCCAGGTGAAAAAAATGACCCCTGACCTTTCATCCTGTATATGAACCAAAAGATCACCAACTTAAAATTAAAGCTAAATTACAAAATTTCTAGACAGAAACAGAGAAAAAAACCTTTTGGGTTGAAGATTTCTTAGAGAGGAAAAAAAACCTATTCACTGTGTAAGAAAAACTGATAAATTTGGCTAGCAAAATTACAATTAGTTCTTCAAAAGGTATGGTTACTACATATGAGAAAATAAGCTATCTACTGAGAAAAAATATTAACAATATATGATAGGAGTTTTTTCCCCAGAGTATATTTTGTAAACTCATAACTTAATCCCCAAATGACAGAAAACTCAATTTAAAATAGGAAGAAAGATTTGAGTGGGTAGCTCAGTTATAGAGCACTTGCCTAGAATGTATAAGGCCTTGGGTTCAATCTGCAACTCCACAAAATACTTAAGCAAAATAATGTATCATGTCTACAAGGACATAATACCCATTTGCACAATAGTTTATAATCTTGAAGGGAGAAAGAAAGGGGAAAAGGAAGAGGGAAAAAAGGAGAGAGGGAAAACTTTTGTACTAATATATTTTCATCACTGGTTTATTTGTAATAACTTCACACTAGTAATTACCCAAAGACCCATCAACATATAAACAGTCTAACAAAATGTAATCCAAATCACTGATTTAAAAGAATGCACTACTCAAACAAGCAGCAGCATGAATTAATCTCAAAAATCTTATGCTGAACAAAAGCAGCCAGGCACAAAGAGGGCCTGTGTATGACTCTCTCAGAAACTCTAGAAAAGACAAATCTAATTTCTAGTGACAGAAAACAGTTCAATGGTTTCCTGGAGCCACGAGTTGGGTATGAGGGTAGAGATTGCTGGCAAACCATAGAAAAAGCTTTATGGGTGATGGAAATTTCATAAATTGTGGTTGTGATGATCCATGAATGTACACTTGTCAAACTTGTAAGTTGTTACACTTAGGATTTGTATCTCCCTGTCCAAACTATGGCCTCCAGAAGTTGCAAGAGAACACAGGAGTGGGAAGGTATTGGTGGCAAAGAAACCAAGAAAGAAAGTAGAGTTAAGAGACTAGGGAAAACCCTTTGATACAATTGTTTATAGATGGAAGTAACTAGAAACAGATAGTGAAGAAGTTTACTGGTTTTTAAACTGAATTCTCAAACCAACAAAAACCCTGCTCTGAAAAAGCTTTATAGTCTTAAAAAAAAAATTACCTTTTGAGCCCAAGTTTTTACAAGAAGGAAGTGGGCTTCGGGAGGCTGTGTTTCCCTCAAGACAGACATAACCCCCATTTTTTTCTTCAGATATGCAATAGCAGAAAACAGACCAGGGAGAAACTCCTGGAAGTTAGAAGCCAGGAACAGCAGAGGCAAAGGTCAAGGAGAAGCCCTCCTCTAGACATCAATGGTTTGGACTGGATGAGAGCAGAGCAGGAACACTTCAGCAAGAGCGCCCAGCAGGACTCCACCCTTGCCTTGGGTCCTACACATAACTAATTAATCAGACTCCATTCCCAGCTCTCAGCAACCTATTTGGAATTCTGAACAAATACCCCAGATTTCTCCCAGCTGATCCCAAACTGTCCAGGGCCAGGACACGATCCACAGAGCTTTAACAGCAATAACAGGACATTTTTTTTTTCTACTAATGCTAGTTGCGTTGACTTGTGAATAGTTAGCGCCACTGGATCTGTCTTGTCTAGTGTCATTCTTCGCTCACAAACCAAATCCAAGCTTCGCTTTCTGGTCAAGCTTAGTAAGGAACATGATTTACGTAATGTAAACCATCACTTGTACCCTGACCAGAAATTATCCATTTAAAATGTCAGTCCGGCTCGCACCTGTAAACCTGTCTACTCAGGAGGCTAAGATCTGAGGATCATGGTTCAAAGCCAGCCACAGCAGAAAAGCCCCTGTGAGACTCTGATCTCCAATTAACCATCAGAAAACCAGAAGTGGTCAAAGTGGTAAAGCTCTAGCCTTGAGCAAAAGAGCTCAGGGACAATGCCCACACCCCCTGAGTTCTAGCCCCTCAACTGACCAAAGGAAAAAAAAATTGTCGAAATTCACATGCATGCATGAACATATCTGAATGCATAATTATACAGGAATATAACTATTTTCTAAAAAGTTGAATTCTAGCTTTGGGCATCAAAGTGGTGACAGCCCATCACTGTGTGAAGCCTTAGGCCAGGGATAATGTCAGCAACCCTTAAAAAAGATGAGGAATATAAAGCAAAAGTTAACTTAGATGAGAGAGACTGAAGTTTAATAACTCTATGCTTCCTAAAACTGCCACAAATTACCGGGCTTTTTTCCCCAAGTCCTCATAACATAAATTCCTGGCATAAAAATAACTTAAAAATTGTGAAACCCAAGAGCCACAAACCCACTGTTTCACTAGTGAAGCGAATTATTTTCATGGAAGACTCCATATAGTTAATTAAGCACCAAGCACTTTTCTAAATACTTTACACCATTAGTTCATTTAATGTCACGGTAATACTCTAAGAAAGCTATTGCTATTTATTATCCCATTTTTACAGATGAAGAAACGGAGGCACAGAAATATGAAGATGTGTGCTGTCAAGTTAGTAGAGTCAAAATAAAAGTCTGGCAGTTTGGCTCCTAACTTTATGCTGTTACCCACTAGCCTGTCCTGTTTCTAAATATAATTTTATGTTTTACAGTTTTATCAATGTAAATTCTTCATTTAATCAGGACAGCTTATCCTGTCACTCCATGCTGCCTGTTTTATCCCTTTTCCTTTGCCATGTGCCAGCACCAACCATCTTTATGACCACCCAACCATTCCAGCACATACTTGATCTGGTCTAAATGCTAGCTCATGTCTTTATTTTTACTCAAACCCTTAAAAACTTTTTTCTAACTCTCACAACATAGCTGCATAGTCTTTCAGGATCCATAGATCAAAGATTTATAACAAGGAAAGATTAGAAATTTAAAAATGTTCTTATGCAAGCATGGTGCTGGGAGCTCACACCTGTAAAAGGCTGAGATCTGAGGACCACAATTCAAAGCCAGCCTGGGCAGACTTTTATCTTCAATAAACTACCAAAGATCCAGAAGTGGAGGTATGGCTCAAGTGGTAGAATGCTAACATTGAGCAAAAAAGCTCCAAGACCAGCACCAAAAATAAATAAGTTCCAAGTGATTCTCTAAACCATTATCTCCTACTTTCATATAAAAAGCCTTTGGAGCCTGACAGCATCTAGTGACATAATCTCTTTTTCATTGTTAATATCTACCAGATATACTTATATCTTCCATGAACGCTTGCATGCATGCACATACACACAGTGTTTTTGCATCAAGATATTCCTCATAACCCCAATTCCACCACAATCCAGCCTCAGTGGACATTTCCAGTTCTCTATGTATTTCCTCAACCTGTTCCACTAGTTGATTTTAAGCCTGCATGTCCTTGGAGTAGCATCCTTCCATACCTACATCCTGGCATTCATAACCTGAACTTATTCTAGCTGCAACTCAGAAACCTTAATATTCTACTGTCTAACCACACGTCCCTTATAGAGTTACATCACTATTCTTTAGTTTCATCCCAAACCCAAACCTTCAAGTATCCTGGTTCCCTAAAACTTACTTTCTCTTCACTTTCATCCTTTCTCTCAAGGGTTCCACAATCTACCTTTTCAATTATTTTGCCTCAGTTCTTACAGTGGTCAGGATAGATACTGGTTCAAAGAATCTATACAAAAGGCCAGCAAATGCATCAAAAGACCGCCAACATCAACATTCATCAGAGAAACACAGATGGGGATCCCATTGAGTTACTATTCAATCCTGCCAGAATGATGATGGTAATAATTTTTGAAGACAGATGGTAACTAATATTGGTCAGGATGTACTGGAAATAGAACCCCTCACCCCTAGCTGACAGGAATGTAAAATGGTGGTGCTGCCCTTTAAGAGTCTGACAGCCCCTCAAAAGGCTAAACACACAATTCCACTTCAAAACTCATGTCTCCACAAAAACTCATATGCAAGAGGGACGCCAATATAATCCTGTAATCAATCCTAGCTATTCAGGAGGCTGCAATCTGAGGATTGTGGTTTGAAGCCTATAGGGGCAGGAAAAACTGGGAGACTCTTATCTCCAATAAGCTACTCAAGAAAGCCAGACAGTGGCACTGTGGTTCAAGTGGCTGAGTGCTCACTTTGAACAAAATAAGCTCAGGGACAACACTAGGCCTAGAGTTCAGGCCCCCAAGACCAGAAAAAACAACTTATACACAAATGATGTCCACGGCTATATTCCTACATTCTAGATAGCCAAGAGATGTACCTCCAATGACTTAGTAACCTGAATAAATGGATAAACAAAACTCCACACTGGAATAGCAACCATAAAACAGAGTGAAGCAGGGCCTAGTGGTAGAATGATTGCCTAGCATGCATGAATCCTTGGGTTCAATTCCTCCATACCACATATACAGAAAAAGCCAGAAGTAGTGCTGTGATTCAAGTGGCTTGAGCTTTTTTAGCTCAAGGACAGTGCCCAGGCCCTGAGTTCAAGCACCGGGGCTGGCAAAAAACAGAGATTCCTGTTGCATAAGGATGAACTTTGTAAAACATTCTACATGAATGAATTCCATCACAGAGAACCAGACATTGCGTGACTCCATTTAGATGAAATACTCAAGAGTTAGTGTCAAAAACAGAAGTAGACTGACTAGTTGCCTAGAGCTGGATCAACACAACTCTCTGGTATGATTTGCCAATCTGTGGTGCACAATCTCCCTGCAAAAATCAATCCAATTATTTGTCCCTTGACTCCTCTGCTACCCAGTGTGTCTGTGAATCACCCAATCAAAAAAGCTAGACACAAGTAAGCTGAGGCCTCCACATAGCTGTCCACTTTTTCCTTCTACCTTATCTTTATTGCTACTCTAAGTCTTTCTCCTCAAATATCCATATAACACACACACACACACACACACACACACACACACACACACACACACACACACACACAACACTTCCATCCTCTTTACGTAAGCTAAGCCCTGGATCTTAATCTTGCTTCCCAGTTACAAAGATCAATTCATCAAATGCATTTCCAGGTATGTACAAATAAGCCTCTGTCTCCATGTATACTTCCTTACTTCAGTTGTCCCCATGGAAGAAAATAACTGTGCTTTTATCAGAGATACACAGCAAGCATTCAACAAATGCTGGGCAGAAAGAAGAGAAGGAGGGATAGGAAGAAGAGATAAGTCAAAAAAAGGGGTAAAAAGAAAAGGAGAAAGGAAGAGGGCAGGAAAAGGAATGATATCAGGGAGGGATGAAGGAATTACAAAAGAGGGTATTTTTAAATTTTAATGATCATATTTCTTTAATATTTCTCACAACCTAACTATATGCATCTAATTCAGTTATATATATGAGAGATGACTTATAAAAGTTTCTAGACCTAGGGCCGGGAGTTTGGCCTAGTGGTAGAGTGCTTGCCTCGCATGCAAGAAGAGCCGGGTTCGATTCCTCGGTACCCCATATACATAGCAAAAAGCCAGAAGTGGTGCTGAGGCTCACATGGTAGAGTGCTAAGCCTTGAGAAAGTCCAAGGACAGTGCTCAAGCCCTGAGCTCAAGCCCAGGACCGGCAAAAAAAAAAAGTTTCCAGACCTACTTTATTAATGGAGTTGTTTAGTACTTCATGGTCATAATCATAGGCAATCATTCCTCATGTTTTAAATTTGAATCTGAACAAAAGGGATAAAAAACTAATTAATTAAAATGATTTTAGCATTGCAGAGTAAATACTTTTACCTTTAATTATAAAGCAACACATCTATACTAAAGATGATTTCTGAGAAAAATAAAGATTCTTATTAGCAATTTCCAATTAAATTCACAAGGAGAGTATATTTCTTTACTTTTCATTTTCCCATGAACAGTATTGTTTCCTACATTACATGTCTCTATTCAAATTCCACAAAGAACTCAAGGAAGGTTTAAATTTGCTCCAGCAACGTCTTTATGGCGACCCCCGGTGGCAAAAGAAGGAACAAAATGTGTCAATTTTAGTAATCCACTTCCCTGAGATTTCCTACACAGAAGGAAAGTTCCAGTCTCACTGTACACTATACTTCATCACCCTGCATGTGCTTCTCTTTCAATCCTATTTTTAGGATCCAAATCAGACAGACACTCCAGGTATAAACACATTTTCTTTCTTTAGAGTAAATTTCTTAACCATAGCCATTTCCTTTTTCCAACTAAAATAGCATAGCATCATATATACTTCAAAAAATGTTTAAGATGAACAGTTTATTATAATGTCTTACGTAAGATGGAACTTATTCTCTAAAGCTTTCTCTATTTTCAAGGCAATCCCATGTATCCACTGCCTTTCCAAATGGGCTAATTCATGACATAGTACTTAACAAACTTATTTGCCTTGAAATGAAATAAAATGACAAATTCAAGCTGATATAATGCAAAGCATCAACATGCATTTGAATTATATAATTTTTGGAGATATGTAACATATCCTGGCAACATTCTATTCATATAAGATTATAAAGCCATATGTACTACTGACTCTTTCTTTAGAGCATACAGCCGATGTTTCCCTGCTTAAGCCTAGTACACAGTAAATACTCTATTTAAAACAACCATCAATTGAGCTGGACTGAAATAAAATAAAATTTCCAAAGAGTGCAATGCCTTGGGTTTAGCTACTTTACTTACTACTCCCTTTCCCTGAAAGAAAAAAAATTCTAGTTGATTTTTTTTTTGGCCAGTCCTTGGGCTTAAACTCAGGGCCTGAGCACTGTCCTTCGGCTTTCTCAAGGCTAGAGCTCTACCACTTGAGCCACAACACCATTTCCAGATTTTTCTGTGTATGTGGTACCGAGGAATCGAACCCGGGTGTTCATGCATGCTAGGCAAGCACTCTACCACTAGGCCAAACTCCCTGCCCATTCTAGTTGATTTTTATGAGTCACACATAGGTTAGAAATAAGTTTAAGACAAATCCCTTAAAACATAGAAATATGGCCAGATGCTTGCAGCCTACACCTATAATCCTAGCTACTCAGGAGCCTGATATCAGAGGATCAGGGTGCAAGGCCAGGCTAGGCAGGAAAGTTCAGATTCTTTTTCCAATTAACCACCAAAATGCTAGAAACAGAGGCATGGTTCTAATGATAGAGGACTTGAACAAAAGAGCCAAGCCAAAGTAGGAGGCCTCGAGTTCAAGCTTCAGCATGCATGCATGCACATACACACATGCACACACACATGGAAAAATGAAGGAAACATGGCTTCCAAGAGTAATACATTCATTTACCTTGTCATGTATTATCAACTGATGGAGATTATTAATGTAATTAGTTAATATGTATTGTTTCTTAAAGTTGACCAAGTAAAATCTCAAAGCAAAATGGAAATCTTTGGGCGAAAATATAGCTATACGAACTAATATACAGTCCAGGAGCTCACCTAGCATTCAGGAAGCCCTGGGTTCAATTCCTCTGTATCACATTCTCAGAAAAGACCAGAAGTGGTGCTATGGCTCAAGTAGCAAAGCTCTAGCAAGGACAGTACTCAGGCCCTGAGTTCAAGTCCCAGAACTGGCAAAAAAAGGGGGGTGGGACTAATATATTGAATAGAAAACAATTTTTTCTGCAGGAATTATAAGTTTCAAATACAGGAATAGATATTTATTTTATCTTGAGTGGGCTTGAATTCCTGAAATTTGGCAGCTTCCGTTCAGGTTAGCAAACTTCCAGCTTCAGCAGGATGCTGCTGGGTGAAGCTGAAGGTCAGTGAGAATCAGTTCACATCAGCGAGGGCCTTCAACTCTTTCCAGATTAGAAATAGGTATTAAAAAAAACTTGAGGGTGACTTCTCAAACAACTAATATTAAACAACTAATATTTGCCTTCAACTTAGAGGTCAATTCTGGTCTAATTCACAAATTTCCTCAAGAAAGAGAATGGTGCTTTTTGTGAGCCGGAGGTCTCACATTTCTCTTAGAATGATTTTGTACTCCAGGAAGACTTCTAATCAGACTAGATTTAGAAATGAAACTCATTTGTTATGAAATAAATCACCATGAAAGGAATTTGTGGACACATTTATCTCCTTAGGGAGATCTATGAATGGTCCTGTGTGTGTCAGACAAGCTTGACAGGTAATTCTAAAGTACTGCTGTGCCCTCAAGATAAAAGGCATAGTGACAGTCTTCATAGATAATGAACTCATGCTCAAGTGATAAATCAACATCATCCCAATTCCTCTTCCTTCCCTACAGAAAACTAGAGTGTCTCTGTGATGAATTGCTTGGCTAAGGTATAGCAGTACCTAAAAAATACACTAATGCCAATGGCATGGATACCATTAGCCATACTCAACAGAAAGGTAAAAACTTGTGCTACAATTACATGGCCAATTGAATCCCTCAGACAAGCTTGATGGGTAATAGGCAAACACTACACCATCACAAATGAACTCTAACCCATCAACTCACCTCATTTGTACCAGATCCTTTATCTATTGTACAAATGGGAAAATACTGTGATAACCTGTCTTCAAAAAGAACTCACACAGTACCCTGTATCTCACCCATTTCCTAAGTCAAGGATATTTCTAAACTGTCCTTATTCTGTTCTGCATGTACACTATCTCTGCCTTTCATCATCAGTTTTGTCTCTCTTCTAGATCATTCCCCTCAACACACAAACATGCTACTGTACCTCCTACCTTCCAAATGTACTCTTTCCATCTCATATCACTATTACTATCATTTCCCCACTTTCCTTTACAGTAAAACCTGACTTGATCTGTGGCTCAAGTGACAGAGCACTAGTCTTTTTTTTTTTTTGCCAGTCCTGGGGCCTAAACTCAGGACCTGGGACGGTCCTTGGGTATTCTCAAAGCCAGTGCTCTACCACTTGAGCAACACCACCACTTCAGGCTTTTTCTGTGTATGTGGTACCATGGAATCAAACCCAAGGTCTCATGCATGCTAGGCAAGCACTTTACTACCAGGCCACAATCCTGGCCCCATAGAGCATTAGCCTTAAGGAAAACAAACTTTAAGGACAGCACCCAGTCCCCAGGATCTGAAAACAATAAAAAATAGCAAATGTTCAATGCCATGCCTCTGATCATATATTTATTGAAATGAACTCCAAGAAATGGAAAAGAAAACTTGACAATGTGATTTGTCACTGATTTCCTCACATTTGAGATTCTCTTGAACTCTAGGGAGACTTTCCTTCCCATCCCTCCTTATCAGTAAGTCTCCAGTGTTTTTCATGTGCCAAATTCTATGATCAATTCTTCATCATCACTTCCTTTAAGTGTTATAAAATGCTGGTCTAGGGAGAAGGAAGATGGCGCCGAGACAATAGGGACGCTGCCTAGCTCTCTCTGACAAAAAGAGAACCAGAGAGTCCCACGAGCCAACTACCTTAAGAAATCCACAACAACAAACTCAAAAAGCAATGGAGAAGAACTCAAACCGGAAAAGAAATCCAGATAAAGCTCACATCCAACTTTCTCAAAGAATTCGGAACACGAGGACCCCTCCCCCACCTCCCCCGCCGGATCCAAGCCTCGAAAGCCACGGAAAGCCGCGAAAAGCGGCAGCTGGCGCCGGCTCCAAGCCGCTAAAAGCGGCTGCGGGTGCCGGCTCCATGCCGGGAAAGCGGCGGCGGGCGCCGGCTCCAAGCCACGAAAAGCAGCGGCAGTGGAGGGCACCAGGCTGGGAGCCCAACTGCTGCAGAAACCAGCACAGAACCGGGCCAGCAAATGGTGGAAGCAGCGGAACCCAGACGCGGAACCAGAACAGCAAGCAGCGGAACCCAGACGCAGAACACAGGCAGCGGCGGAGACCCGAGGGGAGTGAAAGACTCCCCACCACCGTGGAGCACCCACAGACGGACGCAGAGGCGTGAGTAATACATCTGGAAAGCGGAGCGGGTGGCAAGCAATAGAACTTAACTCAGACCCCTCCACCCCGCCCGAGAAAGACTGGTGGGAGCAGGGGGGCAAGGAATTTAGAATCCTGTCCCTTCCCTCAACAGCCCCCTCCCTCAGGCCATTGACTGGAGATTGACAGGCGGGCTACCTAAGACCCAGCACCCCACCAAGGGAAGCGGGGCTGTCCCAACTCCAGCCCACCCAAGGGGCTCAACCCCCAGCCCTCTGACTGGAGACTGACAAGCGGGCGGACCCTAAGACTCAGCACCCCACCAGGGTGGGGTGGAGCTGTCCCAGCTCCCACCCGCCCACCAGGCTCCTCTCCCAGGCCACTGGATCTGGAGAGTGGAGGGCGCTGGGACCCTGCCTTACAACTGTGGGTAAGGGGTGTGGGAAAATAGGAGCCAGCATCTGCCCCCCCTCAATTCTTGAGCGGGGCATCCTCCAGCTGGGAATCCTGAGCAAGACAGCATGGAGGGGCCCCCCACAGTCACAGACTCTGACAAAGCAGTGGAAACACAGCAGGGATCTGAAGGGCCGACCAGCAGCCAAGCTCCCCTTCTGAGAATCAAAAAGGCGCGGCTCCACCCTTGGAGCCCACATCCTCAGCTGGGCCCCGCCCCTGGGAATAGAGTGGTCTCCTGCTGGTCCTGCTGAGAGCCCCTGAAACTCTCAATCCCCAGACCCTTGGCTTGGGGCCGCCCCTGGAAGCGGCACAGGAAAACGTCTGCCAACCACGCTCAGACAGAAGCTCGCAGATCCATCCCATTGTCCACTGTGAGGCCACTAGTTGGGCTAAGAGCTAGTCGTGCAGCAACACATAAGTTTTATTCTAATACTTTCCAAACTTTGTACTCAAATACGCTACCTACTTACCAACTTAGGTCAGTTATCCTTACGCTATACATTTTCTTCATTACTACAATATTCTTACACTCCTACGTTAATCCTCTTGTACCTCCCCTGACCTCTCTCATTCTATTTTTCTATCTCTGGACCTCTGTTCATCTTTCAACCCGTATACTGCATGGATCTACACTTGATGGCTGTTGAGCAATACTGTATATCTAGGTATTTAATTATTCTCTAGGCTCAGAGGGACTTAAAGACAATAGAGATTGGATTGAGAGGCTTATTGTTTTGGGTATAAATCGCTTATCAGTGGATGTATTAGACTGGTCGGTAACTGCACAAAAAGAAAGACTGATAACACCAATCAAAAGTTGTGAACATCTAGTGTCTGCCAGCTACAGAGGTCTAGGTTGGTTATATCTGAAAAACTATAATCGTGTTTAGTATTAATCTTGCTCCCATTTTCAAATGGGCAGAACAAGAAACTCAAAAGAAAAATGTCAAATCAGGAAACAACATCCCCCACCCAATGTAAACAGACAATGGAACAGTCACTGGCAAACCTAGAGGAGAGTCTTCCAAGTGCTATACAAATGCAATTGATAAACATCATTAATGAAAAATGTGAAAATATAAAGAAAGAGATAAGGGAGGAAGCCATAGCTGAACAAGAGGAAACCATAAACAAGGTGATAAGTGAAAAAGAAGAAGCCATAAAGGAGGCCATAATAAAGGTTTTTCAAAGAAAGATGGATGAATTCATAGAATCCACAAATAAAAAGGTGACCGAACTCCAGCAAATGTTCAAAGAAAATAAAGCTACTGAGCTAACCACTCAAATGGAAATCAAGGAGCTAAAGAAATCCATACATGATCTAAAAGAAGAGATGCAAGGCATCAAAAATGAGCAATTAGAAGCAAGGGAGATGAAAAATAAAGTAGATAGCTTTGATAGCAGGTTAGACAATGCAGAGGAGAGAATTTCCGGGGCTGAAGATAATTTAGTTATTATAGAGAAAGAACAGAAAATGAGTCAATCCAAATCTAGGAAAAATGAGACAGTGCTTCAGGAGGTCCAAGATACAATTAGGAAGCCTAATTTAAGGTAATTGGTATTGAGGAGGGCGTGGAGAAAGAGGTCAATGGTATTGGAAATATACTTCAGGGAATCGTCTCAGAGAATTTCCCAAATATCCAGAAGGGCAGGCCCATCCAGAAACAAGAAGCTTTTAGAACCCCAACCAGACCTGACCAGAAAAGAACATCCCACCGCCACATCGTAATCCGAACTGGATCAATAGAAACCAAAAAAAGGATCCTAAAGGCAGCCAGGGAAAAGGGTTCAGTAACCTATAAAGGAAAACCAATCAGAATAACCCCAGATATCTCAGCACAGACCATGCAAGCAAGAAGTGACTGGAAGCATATATGTCATGCCCTTAAGTGAAATAACTACCAACCAAGAATACTGTACCCAGCTAAGCTCTCATTCAGAACTGAGGGAACAATAAAAACATTCCATTCCAGGGAAAAGCTGCAACAATAATAAAAGACTCCGTATAGCAAAAAACACTTCTTAGCAGAAAGAACAGCGCCGGAGGAATTTCAATTCCAAACTTTAGGCTCTATTACAGAGCTATAATTATCAAAACAGCTTGGTACTGGCACAAGAACAGGCCTGAAGACCAATGGAATAGAACTGAGGACCCAGATATTAACCCACAGACCTATGGCCACCTAATCTTTGACAAGGGAGCCAAAAAAATAGAATGGAAGAAAGACAGCCTCTTCAACAAGTTGTGCTGGCAGAACTGGTTAAGCACCTGCAGAAAACTAAAGTTGGATCCTTCTTTGTCACCTTGCACTAGAATTAACTCCAAATGGATCAAAGACCTGGAGGTAAAAGCTGACACACTGAAAACTCTACAGGAAGGAATAGGAGATACACTAGGCCTCCTTGGCACAGGGCAAAACTTTCTTAATAAGGACCAAGAATCACAACAAATCAGAGAAAGGCTGGATAAGTGGGACTGCATTAAACTGCGGAGCTTTTGTATGGCAAAGGACATAGCTAGTAAATTAATTAGGAAGCCTACAGAGTGGGAGAAGATCTTCACCAACCAAACAACGGACAAAGGCCTCATATCTAAAAATATATCAACAACTCAAAAAATTGAATCACTCCAAAACTAATCTCCAAAGTAACAACCATCCCATTAAAAAATGGGCCAAAGACTTAAAGAGAGTCTTCTCTGAAGAAGAAACAAAAATGGCCTATAGACACATGAAGAAATGCTCAACATCTCTGGTCATAAAAGAAATGCAAATCAAAACAACTCTAAGATTCCACCTCACTCCAGTTAGAATGGCCAGGATCAGGAAAACGAATAACAGATGCTGGAGGGGATGTGGCCAGGAGGAATCACTACTACATTGTTGGTGGGAGTGCAAACTCGTTCAACCACTATGGAAAGCAGTGTGGCAGTGCCTCAAAAGGCTAAACATAGAAGTCCCCTATGACCCAGCAATTCCACTGCTTGGCATTTACCCAATCATTCAGAAACAAGGGCATACTAAATCCACTAGCACAACAATGTTCATTGCAGCACTATTCACCATAGCAAAGATATGGAACCAACCTAGATGTCCCTCAGCTGATGAGTGGATCAACAAGTTGTGGTATTTGTACACAATGGAATTCTATGCTGCTGTCAGAAAGAATGACATCGCCCCATTTGTTAGGAAATGGAAAGACTTAGAAAAAAATCATATTAAGTGAAATAAGCCAGACTTCAAAGGAACTTAGGCTCAATGGTTTCCCTCATTCGTCATAATCAGTAGAAACCTTGGGCTCTACTAGCAGAGATCTGCAATAGAGCAAAATCTTGATACATAAGGCCATATAGAATGAAGCTAATTGAAAGGACCTCAAGGATATTGAAACAAAAGCCATATAACGAATGATTGTTGTCCTTAATGTACTATGTTGTCTCTCATCTCCTTTGCTGTCCCTTGGTTATCTCATATTGTTATAGTATCTCACTTTGTTATCTGATATATTGAATTTATTTGTATTTGGTTATTTGAAATTTGATAGGGAAGGGGGGAAAACCAAGATGGGTGAGGGGTGTGGGGGGGAGGGAAATGGGGACTAAGACATGTGAAAGGGTATCAATGTACGTGAATTAATGCACCTTCTATCTGGCAAATATCATGTAACCCTTTTACTAATTACAATAAAAAATGCAAAAAAATGCTGGTCTAATATAGGGATTGGTGGTAGTAAAGTCTTATACTCAGTTCAATGTTACTTTCTACTTACTATTCAATGTTTCATCAAGCAAAGAGAAGGATTTAGGAACTAAGATAATAAAACATAGATCCCCAACATTCATGGCCTTCTTCTTTTGGCCCTACAGAAAGTAGGAAATTTGTCAACTTCCAAGTTACAAAACTATAAATCCACCAGAGGCTGAATCCATGAGTATATCAGAGCCTCTGTGATTTAATCACCTCTGGATGACTGGATCCAACCTCTGAGCAGCAAATCTTCTATACATTAGCCTTTTGAGAGAATATTCACATCCAAACACCTTACTTCAACAGTTCCAGTGCTGCCTTTTTAACCTGTCTAAAACAGTATCATTCTCTCTTCCCTTCTATTTAATTTTCTCCATATTACCTAACATTATAAACCACTTCTCCCATTAAAATATGAACCCCAGTAGGCCAAGAGTTTCATTTTGCTCAGTACAATATTTTTAATGCATAGAATGGTAACTGGCATACAGAGGACACCCATTTAACATCCACATAAACAAGTGCTGCAATCTTTTAAAATCAGCTAAAGCAATATACTCATGCTAGAAATGGATATGCTAGAAATGGCACTGTGGCTCAAGAAGTAGGGCTGAAGAGCTCAGGGAACAACACCCAGGCCCGAGTTCAAGTCCCATGACTGACAAAAAAAGAAATGAATATGCAAAGTCTGAGTTCGCAATAAGCCAAATGAAGAAAATGCTTTCAAGTGCCTTTGTAATAAAATCAACTGCGAATGTAATCGTGAACTCTTCCAAATGAAGCCATTTACCTGCCTTTACAGTATGTGCTGCAGAAGTTCAGTCAGAAGTTCAGTGCAGAAGTTGAGAGATCTATTTCTTACACAGATTTGTGCAGAGAAATCCTGTTAAATCTATATGTCCCACGAAATAGAAGAGTCACAAAGCAAAATCTTTTATGGAACTTTAATGACATCTCACCATGTTAGGTATCAAAAAACTTTGCCAGAAGGGTTTCACAGTTTTTAAAAATTCTATCAAGTTTTCAAATGTATGGACCTCCAGGATAAATAAACAAAAGCCATATAATGAGTGATTGTTGTCCTTGGTATACTGTGTTATCTTTCATCTCTTTTACTGTCCCTTTGTTATCTCATATTGTTACGATATTTCACCTTGTTATCTGATATATTTTATATATGCTTAATTAGTTGTTTGAAATAGGAGAGGGAAGGGGGGAAATCAAGTTGTGCGGGGAGGAGGGGAGGGAAATGGGGAACAGGACATGAGAAAGACTATCAATATTTGTGAAGTAATGTACCTTCTATCTGATGAATATAATGTAACCCTTCTATTAATTACAATAAAAATATATGAAAAAAAAGGAACTATCAGAAGAAAAAAATTCTAGCAAGTTTTCATAACTATCTCTAAATTAAGAGTTCAAAACAGAGTGGATGACAGAAAGAGATGTGAGATGATACAAAGAATTAACAGGGTGCCACCAGCCTGAAACACAGAGCAGCTCTGCTCATTTCATGCATCTGCTACTTAACCAGTTATTGACAGAGAGCAAATTCCATGACCTCCCTAAGCTCAGTTCCAACCACATAAATGTACGATGACACCACTGAGCTGGCAGAATAATTGGGATCATAAGAATACATAATGTTATTACATAGCTAATTTACTTGAATTAATATATATTCTAGCTATGTCCCCTAAAATGCAAAATTGCCCATCTCGTAAATCTGTCTGAAGACTTCTATGGCCTCATATATACAAAAAGATCCCATATAAACAAAGATTATTTTTTAAATAGTGGCATCAAGAAAACATTAAAGATGTATATAATTCTAGTAATATTTTATAGAGGATTTTGTTTTAAATATGATTGTGCACCTAATGCATAATTAACTCATCAACATAAACTTCTTTTCCCAGTATGCATTCAAATATATTCAAGTCCTACTTAGATGAAATTGGCCTACTCATGTCAAAGAGGCTTAATTTAGTACAAACTAACTACAGCCTAAAATAGACCACCTCCCAGAAAACTGTGTAATTATGTGCTGTAGTGGGTAAGATTCTAATTCAGATACCCCTGAATAAAGAATAGTCCCCTCTGATCTAAATAGGTTTTTCTGTTTAGCCAAGGGGAAAGCTTCAGAAAAGATGAGCATAAGGTGGTGATAACAGACCTAGGGGAATTAATTTTAAGACCTACAAGGTAATGAATGTCACAACGAGATTGCCTTCACCATTTCAATTCAACTAACTTTCCAATGACAAGGTTGTAGTTATTACAATTGAATACTACAGTTGAACATCCGTAGGAATACCAGAATAAGGCCACTTCTCCATAAAAGCAGTAAATAAGAATGCTATCCAAAACATTCAAAATGAATTTGTTGTGGCCCTGTAATTAACAAGAAGCTTGCAAGGATTAGAAGGGTGTGTATCTGCCAGACACAGTGGCTCATGCCTATAATCCTTGTAATCCTAGCTACTCAGGAGGCTGAGATCTGAGGATCTGGTTCAAAGCTAGCTCGGGCAATAAAAAATGTGGGATGGAAAAGCGGGTCTGTGGCTCCAGGAGTAGGGTGGTAGCCTTGAGCTGAAGAGCTCAGGAATAATGCCCAGGCCCAGGGGTAGAGCAGTAGCGGTGAGCTGAAGAGCTCAGGGACAGTGGCCAGGCCCAGAATTCAAGCCCCAAGCCCCACAAAAAAAAAGGAGAAGAAGGAGAAGAAGGAGGAAGAGGAGGAGGAGGAGGAGGAGGAGAGGGGAGGGGGAGGAGGAGGAGAGGGGGAGGAGGAGGAGAGGTGGAGGAGGGGGGAGGAAAGAGAGAGGAGGAGAAGGAGGAAGAAGAAAGAGGAGGAGGAGAGGGGGAGGAGTGGGGGAGTAAAGGGGGAGGAGGAGGAGGGGGTAAAGGAGGGGAGGAAGAGGAGGGAAGAAGGAGGAGGAGGAAAGGGGAGGGGGAGAAGGAGGAGAGGGGGAGGAGGAGGAGAGGGGGAGGAGGGGGGAGGAAAGAGAGAGGAGGAGAAGGAGGAAGAGGAAAGAAAGAGGAGGGGGAGAGGGGGAGGAGTTGGGGAGTAAAGGGGGAGGAGGAGGAGGGGGTAAACGAGGGGAAGAAGGGGAGGAGGAGGAGGAAGAGGAGGAGGAGGAGGAGAAAGAGAGGGGGAGGAGGAAGGGGAGAAAAGGGAGAGGAGGGGGAGGGGGAGGAGGAGGAGGAAGAGGAGGAGGAAAGAAGGAGGAGGAGGAGAAAGAGAGGGGAGGAGGAGGGGGAGAAAAGGAGGAGGGGGAGAAAAGGGGGAGGGGGAGAAAAGGAGAGGAGGAGAGGTTGGAAGAGGGAGAGGGGGGAAGAGGACGAGGAGGAGGAAGAAAAGAAGAAGGAGAAGAAGAAGGAGGAAGAGGAGAAGGTGATGACGGAGAAGACAAAGAAGACGACAACAACGACGATGGAGAAGACAGAGGAGAAGAAGGCGAAGGAGAAGACAGAGAAGAAAGAGAAGAGGAGGAAGGGTGTGTATCCAAAATAGCTGAACCTCAGTAAATACAACAATGGCACATTTGAACTTGCTGTATTTCCATCCCTAGGTTTTGAGTCCTGCCTAGTTTTGAGGACTAAAGCTCGGGATTATGGTGAAAATTAGCTATGAGGCCTAGCAGCCTCTGGAGAGGAGAAGGTGGGATTGGGAAATACCAATCATTTGGCGATGATTGTAATTATGTAACATGAAGAGCAATTGCCTAAACACTACCACTTAAAGAGCTTTTCTTTATTTAATCTGACTCAAAGCTTACTGAGTGTGAAAAGATTCTTTTCTCCAGAAGCATTTGTCAAAAGCAAGCAGTGGTAATTGTTTTAACACTGTGGCTGCCTCCGGCAGTGGTAACAACCGGCTGTGGGACGCCAAAAAAAAATAATTGAAAGAAAAGGCTTGAGATGAAATGTCCACAAGTCTCTGGAAAAAAACAATTTAGAACACCATATGCATGCCTAGAGATTCTTCATATGCTCAGAAAAGACCCAAGAAGGTCCTAAATGTTTACCTCTTGATAATCTGGAGGCTCTGAATAAGCCGGAAGGTGGACATGCAAACTGTTTCCCTAAGCATAGAAGTCATGCCTCAAAGCTTCCAGTGAAGTAAGAGGTCAGTTCTGGCCAGCTCAGGCACCATTATGACCATGCCACATGTCCCTGTGTTTCCATCCTGTGTCCTGGCTCCTGGCTCTTCTCCAGTCACCACGGCATACCAATTCAGCTCCAATGATGGAGCTGAATTGGTTTGTTGGTATCAATTTTGTTATTTCTTTCCTCTTTGGCCTGTTTCCTAACTGTGTTACATGTATTTTCTGGCCACTGGTCTTTGGGACAAGAGTCCACCACCCAGGCTTCTCAGGGACTGGAGTTGGACCTACTGGTAGAGTGCTTGCCTAGCATGCATGAAACCCTGAGTTCGATTCCTTGGTACCACATACATAGAAAAAGCTCGAAGTGGTGTGTTGGCTCAAGTGGCAGAGTACTAGCCTTGAGAAAGCCCAAGGATGCTAGGCTATGGAAACAAGAACTTTACCTTGTGTGATTGTTGTTCTTAATATACTGTTAATTCTCTTCTCTTTTTATGCCCTTTGGTTAATCTCACATTGTTACTGAATCTGACTTTGGTACCTGGTATATTGTATATGTGTTTATATGTTTATTAGAAATAGGAAAGGGAAGGGGGGAAATAAAATGATTGGGAGGGAGTAAAGGGAGGGAAATGAGGACAAAAGCATGAGAAAGGGTATCAATGTGCAATAAGTAATGCACCTAACTGTAACCCCTCTATACATTACCCCAACAATAAAAAATTAAAAAAGAAAGAAAGCCCAAGGACAGTGCTCAGACCCTGAGTTCAAACCCCAGGACTGACAAAAAAAAATATGGCTTCTCTGTATTCTCACCTTACACTACCAATAAAGATTTTGTAAGTTTTAGAAAACCCATTACTTCTGCTATTTAAGGGAATCTGTTTACTCATTAGTTAACTACTAAGAAACTGCATAAGACTTCAGTGGGCACACAGAATAGGGAATGCAACCTACACAATTGGCTCAGAAAAACCAAACAAGTAACAGTAACAATAACGAACTGCAGCAAAAACAAATCCTGAGGGGAAGCAGAGGCTGACGTCCAGTGTTCCCACATTATTAACTATCACATTTCCAACACTGAAAACCCATATGACCCATGAAGAAATTATGACTGATATGCAAGGACATAAGCCATCAAAGAAAATTATCCCTGAAGAAACTCCAACATTAAAATGAATTGACAAAGCCTATGTTATGTTCAAAGAATGAAATAAAAACGTATATAAAGAAACTATAAGAATGATAAAATTGGAGGAATAACTTACATATACTAGAGTAACAAACCTAAGTTTAAACTTCAGTACCACACATAAAGAGAATGATGTTTTGGCAAATATATACATTGCGTGTGTGTGTGTGTGTGTGTGTGTGTGTGTGTGTGTGTGTGTGTGTGTGTGTGTGTGTGTGTGTGTGTGTGTGTGTAAAGCTGGATCAAATCCAAGCCTTGCTACTGAGATCAAACACAAAGCATGCTTATTAAACTGCATCAAATTTAACTTTTGGATATGAAAATCAAAATAACTGATATAAAATGATCACTGATCAACAAGAGATGAAAGCAGGTAAAAAGAAACAGCAACCAATGTATATCCTACAAAATTAAGATGATGAAGGATGAGGTGGGGAGGGGAGGGGTAGGTGAGTGTGTTGGAAGAGGTGGCATTTATTAACATATACTGTATTCATAAACTGCTGTTAAATGGAAACTCTTGTACATCTAAAGATAATTTGGGCCAAGCTCAGTTGCTCACACCTGTAATCCTAGCTACTCAGGAGGCTGAAATCTGAGGATCAAGGTTCAAAGCCAGCTTCGGCACAAAAGGACCTGAGACTCTTACCTCCAATTAACCTCTAGAAAATGGAAGTGGGACTTGGCTGAAGGATAAAGCAGTAGCCTTGAGCTGAAGAGCTCAGGGACAGCACCCAGGGACAAGCCCTGTGACCCACAAAAAAAATAAAAAATAAATGAATAAAATAAAGAGAATTTTAAGACATTCCCAGATACATGAAAACAGAATCAATCACCTATAAGCAGACTTGTCTACAAAAAAAGACTAATATGAGTCCTTCTAGCACAAATGACAATATATGAGATGCTAACTTTAATCCTTACAAAGGAACAAAGATAACTGGCAAAGAAACTACATAATTTAAAACAATTAAAAATATTGCTAGCCTTGAGCAAAAAGTATCCAAGGACAGTGCCCAGCCCCTGAGTTCAAGCCCCAGGACTGGCGAAAAATAATAATAATAACCTATTTGTTTCCTTCTTGGTAACTCTTATCCCTTCTATATACTTTAAAAGACAATCATGGGCTGGGAGTTTGGCCTCGTGGTAGAGTGCTTGCCTAGCATGCATGAAGACTCAGGTTCGATTCCTCAATACCACATACATAGAAAAAAAAAAGCCAGAAATGGTTCTGTGGCTCAAGAGGTAGAGCTCTAACCTTGAGAAAGCCTAAGGACTGTGCTCAGGCCCTGTATTCAAGAACCAGGACTGGCAAAAATAAATAAATAAATAAATAAAAGACAATCATGCAAAGTAGAAACTATGGCTCTATATAATATCCAAGCACACCATTTGTTTGGTAATTACAATACATGGATTGGAAAGGCCAGTGGAACTGTGTTGTTACAGTAAACTTTGGTGTACTATTGAAATTAAGTTGACATTGAGCCAAGCTAATTTGTCATAAATCAAAACGTTAATTTTATCCTAGAGCAGCCACTATGAAAATAACTTCCCAAAACAGTAAAGGACAAGAGAATTGAAATGAATCACTGGAAAACCAATACTTGATCCATTCATCTACTGGGGGCATCTTGAAAATGTGGCATTATATACACAATGGTATTCTAGTCCATCAGAAAGAATGATATTGTACCATTCATAAGGAAATGGGAAGACTTAGAGAAAATCATACTAAACAAAATAAGCCATGCCTAAACAAACATAGGTTGCATGATTTCCCTCACTTGTTGTAAATAGAAAGTGCCTATGAGGGCCGGGAGTTTGGCCTTGTGGTAGAGTACTTGCCTAGCATGCATACCGACTCCTCGGTACCACATACATAGAAGAAAAAAAAAAGTAGTGCTGTGGCTCAAGTTGTAGACCTCTAGCCTTGAGAAAAACAAAGGATAGTGCTCAGAGTTCAAGGCCCAGAAATTGCCAAAAAGAAAAAAGAAAAAAGAAAATGCCTATGAATCTACATTATAAACATACTACATGGTGAAAGAAAAAAAATACACTTGAATATAATAAACAGAATTCTACACATTTGTACACAGTGAGACAAAAGGAGGGTATCCTTATGAGTGGAGCACATAGGTTCAACAGGTACGTGCATGTGAACATATAAAATGATGTCTATTTTGCCTGGCAGGTGACTCATGCCTGTAATCCTAGCTGAGATCTGAGGATCAAGGTTCAAAGCCAGCCCAGGCACAAAAGGACCTGAGACTCTTATCTCCAATTAACCTCTAGAAAATGAGAAGTGGGGCTTGGCTCAAGGGTAGGGCAGTAGCCTTGAGCTGAAGAGCTCAGGGACAATGCCCAGGCTGAGTTCAAGCCCCATGACCCACAAGAAAAAAATTTATCTATTGAAATCAAGACAAGGTAATGGTTGTTTGTTGTTTGTTTTCTACTTTGTTGCTGTTTTTTTTTTATTTCTGTACCTATTGTTTAACTGTTTGAGAGAGGATAAAGGGAAGCACAGATATTGTGGGACAAAGGACAAACTAGACATTACATTGAAGATGAATAACGTGTGGGTGAGAGGGGT
Organism: Megascapheus bottae; assembly: GCF_031878675.1. Classification (NCBI taxonomy): domain Eukaryota; kingdom Metazoa; phylum Chordata; class Mammalia; order Rodentia; family Geomyidae; genus Megascapheus; species Megascapheus bottae. Next base: position 27,234,697 of record NC_143518.1, read on the forward strand.
GGGCAGAAGAAAAAAACTTGGAGAAAAAGGAAGGAGTGACACTGTTCTAAAAGAAATATATTCCTTACCTGTCCTACATTAACTGTAATCTCTCTATATATCACCTTTACAAAAACAATTTAAAAATGTTTTAAAGACCACCTATACTTAACCCAAAAGATGATATGGTTAGACTGAGAAAAAGACTATTTCAAACTGGAGTTACAGTGTGCCCTGAATGGATCTACAGCGCCTTCTTCTTCTACTTAGTTTTCTGACTTAACACTAGATTTTAAATGCTCTATGGTTCCTGTGAGTGTGGGCAAGAATTCCTTAAATCCCTCAGTGATTTCCACCTTCGGCTGACACCCAGGAACATCTGTATGTGGACTTGTCACATAGTCTCTGGGGTTTTCAAATTTTAGAATTTTAGAACTCAAACTCAGGAATAAAAACAAACTGGCTAAGCCGGGATCGGCAGAAGATGGCGGCAGTTCAATGTGAGTCTTTCTGAGCTCTCGCCAACATAGCACTTCTGGCAGTGGAGGGGATAGTTCATTACCAAAGTTCAATCCTATGTAAGCTTTAGTACCACACAGATCTCAGTCAGAGAGGAGAAAGGCAGAAAACCGGCGCAAGAAGACAGTGTGGAGCAGCGCCAGCCTCTCAGAGCCATCGCGGAGACAAAGCCTCCCTCCAGAACCTGAGCAGACAGCTCTTCTCGGCAGCGCAGACCCACCAACTCCAGACAGAGCCAGACACAGAGCATGCGCGAGCCCAGAGCCCTCACCCGGCGGTGCATGGACCTGCCAGCTTCACAGAACCAGAAAATCCAGCTATTTGTGAGTACCTCCGAGGAGAAGTTTCCACTTCTGCTCATGGAACGGCATTGGGAAGGAATCCCCTCCCCCACCAGCTGAGAGCAGCGCCATCTTGACTGCTGGCAAAGACCGGGCCAAAGCAATTGGAACCTGAGAAGTGGTGTTGGCAGCGCCATCATTCAAAAGGGCAAAGGATTTCCCAGTGGCAGCATAGCCGGAAATCTGCCCCCGGCACTAGCGGAAGTTCCTCCCCCTGCACCAGGACACAGTCCTGGTTTTAAAAAAAAAAGCTCTCGTGACTCTTCCACTTTCATTTTTTTTTTCTGCCCAATCAAGCAAACTGATCTGAAAAACGGCAAAGCCAAAACACAAGAGAAAAAGACTTTTTGAAGTGTTTGGATCCCGAATTTAGTGGAGACACAAGTTTTCTATCCCGTTTCCCCCCCCAAAAAAAAACTGAAAAATACCCCCCCTTTTTTTTTCTTTTCTTTTCCAGCATTCCTTCTGTCAATGTGGTTATTCCTAGAAACATAATGACAGCACTAGGTACAGACTGGATACAAATGATATTTTTACTGATATAGTCACTTGCTTTTTAATGTTGGTTCTTAACCCTAGTGTTCCTTGTCTAAAAACTCACAATAGTGTGGGATCTCCCCCCACCTTTTTTCTTTTTTTTCTTTTTTTGGGGGGGGCTGTTTTGTTTTGTTGTTGTTGTTTTTGTTTTTGGTTAGGTTTGGCTTGGTTTTTATTTTAACTTTTAAAAATTTTTACCATTGAACTCTCCTATATATACCTTCCTATTTTCTCCATATATTCTTCTCATTACTCTTCTTATCTTCATAAGTTTTATCTTATTTTTTTCTAAACTTTGTACTTAAACATTTAATATTTTCTATCACCTTGGGTCAGCTATCCTCAAGCTATCCCTTTTTTTCATTACTATATTAATCTTACACTCCTACATTACTCTTTTCTTACCTCCCCTGTTATCTTTCATACTATTTCTCTATTTCTGGGTCTCTATTCATCCTTCAACTCTTATAATGCATGGATCTACACTTGATGGTTGTTGAACAATATTGTATATCTAGGTGGTCAATTATACTCCAGGTCCAGAGGGACTTAAATACAATAGAGATTGGTTTGAGGGGTTTATTGTTTTGGTCATAAAATAGTGATCAGTGATGGTATCAGATTTGTCTGTAAGTACACAAAAAGAAAGTGTTAATACCAATCTAAAATTGTGAACATCTGTTGTTTGGCCAGCTAAAGAGGGCTAGGTTGGTTATATCTTAAAAATTATCATCTTGTTTGGTATTAATCTTGCTCCCATTTTCAAATGAGCAGAACAAGAAACTCAAGAAAATTTCAAATCAAGGAATAGCATCTCCTGCCCAATATAAACAGGCAATGGAGCAGTCAATGGCAAATCTAGAGGAAAGTCCTGCAAGTGCTATACATATGCAATTGATAAACATCATTAATGAAAAGTTTGAAAGCAAACAGAAAGAGATAAGGCAGGAAGCCATAGCTAAACAAGAGAAAACCATAAACAAGGTAATAAGTGAAAACAAGGAAGCCATAAAGGAGGCCATAATAAAGGTTTTTCATAGAAAAATGGATGAATTCATAGAATCCACAAACAAAAAGGTGATCAAACTCCAACAAATGTCCAAAGAGAATAAAGCTGCTGAGCTAACCATTCAAATGGAAATCAAGGAGTTAAAGAAATCCATACAAAATTTAAAACAAGAGATGCAAGGCATCAAAAATGAGCAATTAGAAGGAAGGGAGATGAAGAATAAAGTAGAAAGCTTTGATAGCAGGTTAGACAATGCAGAAGACAGAATTTTTGGGGTTGAAGATAATTTAGTTGTTATAGAGAAAGAACAGAAAATGAGTCAAACCAAAACCAGGAAATATGAGAGAACACTTCAGGAGGTCCAAGATACAATTAGGAAGCCTAATTTAAAGCTAATTGGTATTGAGGAGGATCTGGAGAAAGAGGTCAATGGTATTGGAAATATACTTCAGGGAATCATCTCAGAGAACTTCCCAAATATCTGGAAGGGCAGGCCCATCCAGATACAAGAAGCTTTTAGAACCCCAAACAGACTTGATCAGAAAAGGACATCCCACCGCCACATTATAATCCATACAGGATCAATAGAGACCAAAGAAAGGATCCTAAAAGCAGCCAAGGGGAAGAGAACAATTACCTACAAAGGAAAACCAGTCCGAATAACCACAGATTTCTCACCAGAGACCATGCAAGCAAGAAGAGATTGGAAGGATATATGTCATGCCCTTAAGACAAATAACTACCAACCAAGAATACTGTACCCAGGTAAGCTCTCATTCATAACTGAGGGAACAATAAAAACATTCCATTCCAGGGAAAAGCTGCAGCATTACATAGCAACCAAACCAACATTACAGAAAATACTCAAAGATGTTCTACACATTGAAAACCAACAGAAATGTAATACAGAGAAAAACATGGCACCTAAAAATCATACCATCTAAGTACCACAAGAACTGTGAAGACACAGGCCCTTTGAAAACTGGAGGGGATGTGGCCAGGAGGGATCACTACTACACAGTTGGTAGGAGTGCAAACTCGTTCAACCACTATGGAAAGCAGTATGGCAGTTCCTCAAAAGACTAAACATAGAGCTCCCCTATGACCCAGCAATTCTAGTACTTGGCATTTACCCAATCATCCAGAAACAAGGACATACTAAATCTACTAGCACAACGATGTTCATTGCAGCACTGTTTAGCATAGCAAAGATATGGAACCAACCCAGATGCCCCTCAGTTGATGAATGGATCAAGAAGATGTGGTATTTATACACAATGGAATTCTATGCTGCTGTCAGAAAGAATGGCATCGCTCCATTTGTAAGGAAATGGAAAGACTTAGAAAAAATCATATTAAGTGAAGCAAGCCAGACTCAAAGGAACATAGGTTCAATGGTTTCCCTCATTTGTCATAATCAGTAGAAACCTTGGGCTCTCCTAGCAGAGATTTACAATAGAACAAAACCTAGATACATAAGGTCATATAGTATGACACTAAGTGTAAGGACCTCCAGGATAAGGAAACAAAAGCCATATAATGAGTGATTGTTGTCCTTAATGTACTATGTTATCTCATATGTACTTGGTTATCTAATATTGTTACAATATTTCACCTTGTTATCTGATATATTTTATATGTGCTTAATTGGTTATTTGAAATTGGACAGGGAAGGGGAGAAATCAAGATGAGTGGGTGGAGGGTGGGAGAGAAATGGGGACCATGTGATGAGAAAGGCTATCAATGTTTGTGAAATAATGCACCTTCTATCTGGTGAATATAATGTAACTCTTCTATTAATTACAATTAAAAAATCTAAAAAAAAAAACTGGAGATGAGGTTTGTACTAGCTACCTTGAGAATCATACTTTTTAAGAGGCCGTGGGAATGGAGTTGTCCTCTTTTAGTAACCAACATCCAGGGATTGGTAGACAAAGTGGTAGCTCACAGGGGACACTGGATGTGTTGTTTCTGACAAAGCATCCTGCCAAGACTCAAAATAAAAAAATCCAGTCCCAGGACTGCTACCTTCCAGATACACTGAGAAAAACAGGACCTAGGTGTCACAGAGCAATAGTTATAATTATCTTTAAGAAATGAGGAAAATGATAAGTTCATGAACAAGCAATTTCTAGCAGGCAACTAATGAAAAGCGAGCTTATAAATAATCAGGTTATAATGAAAAAATCTGAAAAATAACTAGGATCTTTCTAGAAGCAGATCTGTGGCATAACATTCTGTGCCCATAACTGCAAGTTAATATAGTATTTCACTTGTACTCTAACAACACACTGGAAATCCTATCAGTGAGCTGGTGAAGACCAATTGCTTTCTGCCATTATCACTATTAATTGGTTCCACCTAATGTCTGCAACTGCATTAGAAGATTATCCTAAGTTATGATTCAATCTTCTTCTGAGGAGCCTGAGATATGAGATGTGAAAGAAATATCTCAGGAGTCTGTTAAATCGATTTTAAGAATAAATTGCAGATATATTACAGAGTATAATCATTATCTGATTTTACAAAACACATAGTTTATACAAACCAAATATTATGCATTGTTGTGGGGGGGGGGTTTAACTGGAATTGTAGAGATAAAAGCTGGAGTGACTGTAGCTTTCTTGGTACCTGTAAGGAGGGTCTACCTGAGAAAGGAATCAATCATAAAGCAGCAAAATCAGAGAAGAACAAGAGAGGAACTTGGAACTGGGTGATGTCCCTGAGCTGCTCCAGGAAGCCTCATTAGATCTCGAGTGGATTTCTGGGGGAATTGACCATGAGGCACTCATTAGAATACACTGATAGGAGGGACTTCTTTCTGACCAAACTACCATGACTCAACCTCCTGGGAACAAGAAGGCCCTGAAGTCAGGCAATGTTTAGTATCATTCTTATAACCAGATGCAGCTGGCCCTTTCCAAAGCACTGGTGCTAGAGGTGACAAGAGTCTTATCTACTATCTATTGCCTTTACCTGGTTTTGGGTGTTTTTTTTTCCAAAGCCCTAATTTGAAGAATGTTGGAAAAAGCCAAGGAGAAAGCAACTAGTTATTGTTCCAGAATTTGAGGAAGGCTCAAGAAGTAGAATCCACAGCCGGAGTAGAGAAAAAGTCAAACAAGGAGAATTGACTAGAGGTTCATACAGAAGGCTGGTACATCAGTGGGCCCTGTCCATCTTGGACTATCACCCAGCCTTCCTGCCAATCCTCACAGAAACGGTAATTTCAGAAGTTGTTCCTCAGGAACTTTTGACCCAAGAAAACCTCCAGGATTATCTTTATGAAATCTAAGAGATTAATTAAAAGTCTACATGCCTTTCCTCCTTCCTGGTCTACCCATACCATTCTTCCATTTGGCTCCTTGAATATTGGATGTCAAGCTTATATTACACAAGCTCAAAAGCAGATATTCATAGAATCTAACGGCTAAAAAAACTGGGGGCTGGATAGCCCAATTATCCTATGAGAAGCCAACTAGTCAATGAGTCCCTTTTATATGCATACATACATCAGTTTTTTAATAATACTAATCAAACGTTTAAGAAGATTTCTAACATCAAAGACAGAGAGCAAATAAACCAACTAGGAAAAAATCCAACTGGAAATGTCTGGACTCTTAAGACAATGTATATTATGAACAGTGAACCTCAAACGGCTTGCATTGGTATCTGTAGGAAACCCTCTGCACTTGTGAACCTAAGATCCATTTGTTATTTTTAAGCCAAAAACAGCATTCAAAAAATAAAGAAATGATATAAGGAATGTGAAAGGTCCACCATGAAGGCATGGCTAACTATAGAATGCACATAGGAGAGAAAAACCTTATGAATATTACAAATGTGGAAAGTGTTTGACCTGGAAGGCATATCACTCTGTTCATCACAAACCTAATTCCCACAGAAGAAAAGAAAATGAATGAATATAACAAATGTGCAATGACTTTTAATCATAAGTCAGTCTTCAGACATTTCAGAACATACACAAGAGAGAAATTCTGAGTAATGAAAAACATTCAGCTATATATGGAATCTCTGTATATATAAGCATTAGGAGAGGTCTTCAAAACAGAAGTCAACCTTCAGCAAGGATTAAGAACACTCACAGAAGAAATAAATACCAGATAGGAAAACCTTTGTCAGAAATCTCTATGAGCTGACTGTGTGGCTTAGTGGTAGAGTGCTTACATAGGAAGGATGAAGGCCTGGGTTAGATTCCTCAATACTACATAAAAAGAGCAAGCCAGGGCCGGGAGTTTGGCCTAGTGGTAGAGTGCTTGCCTAGCAAGCACGAAGACCCGGGTTCGATTCCTTGGTACCACATATATAGAAAAAAAGCCAGAAATGTTGCTGAGGCTCAAGTGATAGAGCTCTAGCCTTAAGAAAGTCCAAGGTCAGTGCTGAGGCCCTGAGCTCAAGATCAGGACTGGCCCCCCCAAAAATGTAAAAAGAGCAAGCCAGAAGAAGCAATGTGGTTCAAGTGGTAGAGTGCTAACCTTGAGCAAAAGAAGCTCAGGCCCTGAGTTCAAGCCTGAGGATTGTCACAAAAGGGAGAGAGAGAGGGAGAGAGAGAGACAGAGATAGAGACAGAGAAACTAGTAAACTTTACAGAGAGAGAAGGACAGAGAGGGAGGGAGGGAGAGAAGGAGAGAGAAACTAACTTCTAAATTTTACAGAGAAATCCTGCATGGCAGAAGCAAGCGAGATATAGTGGAAATGACTCTTCAGCCTTGGGCGCTTACTGAGCCAACATTCGTCATTGTGTTTAGTACTGAAGTCCCTGAATAATATCCAAAGGAAGGGACACAAACGATGGGCATTAATTACCTCAGGCTTTACAAGTAATTAGGAGAGTTTAGTTGTTGACTTGTGGCTTTGATAATAAGGAATGGTTTGTGAAGTTAATTTTCTTAACTCAGTAATAAGAGCTCTGGCCCTCTGAGACTGGACTAAGATAATCTCCATGATGGTCTGAGGAGTGATGGATGGGGAAAAATTGTCACAATTTAAGCCAAGGACCTGAGAGCATCAATTTCTCCACTGCTCCCCTAAAGTCTCTTTTGTGTGTGGTCCATGCATTAAAACATAAATGACTTACTGTTTCAAATTCAATTTTTGAATGGAAGGCATGATGAAAGATACTACCCCTTGTTTATTGCAAAATTTGCACAATAGGAAAATGTTTCTCATCACCTTTTGCCTCAAGTTATTTGTGAAATATTCAGAAAACATGTAAGGACACACTTTTGGGATAGTGTGTGTGTGTGTGTGTGTGTGTGTGTGTGTGTGTGTATCTGTATGTGTGTGTACACAAGTCGTTTAGCTTGAACTTAGAGCATAAGCGATCCTTAAGCATCTCTGCTCAATTCTAATGCTTGCCACTTGAGCCCCAGGTCTACTTCTGGTTTCTTTGGTGGGTAAAGACAAGAGTATTAAGTATTTGGTTTTGGATGAGTAACTCCAAAATAACTTCAGTGCTTCCTTTATATTTAAACACTCACTGATGATGAAACACATGTGACTTAGTGACTCTTACCTTGTTCTTTTGTTCTGCTGAATGAGTTTTAATAAAACACCAGTGTTCATAATGTGAAAAAAAATAAAGAAATGCCGAGAGAACATCTAATATTCTATCTGAAATGAAAAACTAATCAGAAGAGTCATTTGAGTTACTATTCAAAGTAAAACAAGAAGACAAAAGAACTGGATGGTAGAGAAGGAAAATGTCAAGAGAAAATTAATCCAGGAGCTCTAACACCATAAATAATGATTAAGAAGATTAAGGGGGCTAGGAGTTTGACCTAGTAGTAGAGTGCTTGACTAGGATGCACAAAGACCCGGGTTGAATTCCTCAGTACCACATACACCAAAAGAGCCAGAAGTGGTGCTATGGCTCAAGTGGTAAAGCTCCAGCCTTGAGAAAGCTCAACAATAGTGTTCAGGCCCTGTGTTCAAGCCCCAGGGACTGGCAGAAAAAAAAAGAATAAAATATGGGTGTTAGACTATAAAAAATAAATTGATTATAAAAGATAAATTAAGAATATGCATCTCAGTATTGAAGAATACCTTACCAAGTGCTCTCTCATGATTATTTTAAACAGACATGCACTATAGCCCTTTACTTGAAAATTGTCATTACTCAATTCAAAGAAATGAAAAACACCAGCATGAGGAAGACAACTTTTCTGGATTCTGATATGCCAATGACAGAAATTTTGACTTCTATAATAAGTTTGCATTTCAAATAACCATAAGCTAAATTATATCTTACATGTATTAAAAGAGCTTCCTTCTTCAAAGAAACAATCATGAGAAAGTCTCCTCTGCTGTGCCATGAAAGTAAGTAGCCATGAAGCTTAGGAGTTCTATTTTCTTAGATTAAGAAACAAGGGTTAATTTTTATAAGGAGCTCGGCTAATAGTTATTTCCTAGTTACTTTCCATTCAGCATTCTAAATACCAGAGATTTACCAACATGAAGCATGCCAAATCCAAATAAAAATAAAATCACATGGTGAGATTCTGCGTTAACTTCAAATATACCAAATGCTTGCCATCTAGAAACAATGCCCTCTGGCCCTCAGGGCCACACGCTCACCTTGAGGATCCACTTCCTTAGCCAGCTTCAGGGCATCTGAGTTGGCCAGGTCAGTGTTGGCTGGAGTGACTGCCAGGACCAGACAGTTCTCCCTCGTGATGAACTGCATGATCATCTCTCTGATCTGATATTCAATATCCGGTGGTTGGTCTCCCACAGGTACTTTAGTTATTCCAGGTAGATCGATAAGAGTTAGATTTAGCACTGTGTGAAAAAAGAATGAACGAAGTCTTGCAGCCCCTTCAATGGTGAAAGCCTTCCACAACGCAGATGCGCCTGCCACTTAGCTCAGCATTATGCAAGGTGCATGTGAATGACTCCGACCCAGCTCACAGAACACAGAAGCACAGAAAACAAAATAGCTTTGCTATTTTGTCTTTCTTTATAAGATTCTGCTATGACAAGTGAGCATTTAACATGATTTGAAAGGCATTGATTTGCAATGGCTCACAGTTGCTTAGAGAGCTGACATACCCTAGCTGTCATAACTAGGGGAATATATAATAAATGCATATGCTGTGTGCCAGGCTTGTTCATTGCCTTCAAGTGATAAAAGGCTCAAGGAGGAGCTACACATGAGCAGAGAATATCATATGCATGCATAAAAATGTTATAATGAAACTGTTTTGTACAATCAATATATATGGATAAAAATATTCTCATGATAAGATTTGCTTACCTCTCAAAACTATCTTACGTTATTTGCAGAAGCAGACGCTGCTTCACCTGTTGGAAAGCTGTTGGCTCTGAGGTCCGTGAGTGGACTATGTAACTAAAATCCATGAAAACAGTGACTCCAACCCAACCTGACTATTGTCCTCACAATGTCAGTACCAGGTAGGACATCGTCATTCAGCTTATGTCACTCATGCTGGGATCTAAAAGTCACAGAGCACTGGGTGGTGGTATGCCTGTAATCCTAGCTACTGAGGAGGCTGAGATCTGATGATCGTGGTGCAAAGCTAGCCTGGGCAAGAAAGTCTGTGAGACTCTTATCTCCAATAAACTACTCAGAAAAAAAAAAAAACATCGCAAGTGGCTCTGTAATTTAAGTGGTAAAGCACTAGCCTTGAGCACGAAGAGGCTCATAAACAATTCCCAGTGTCTGGGCACTGAGGTCAAGTCTGAGGACAAGAGAGAGAGAAAAAGAGCATAAGAGAGAGGATGAGAGAGAGAGGGAGGGAGAGGGAGGGGAGAGGGGAGAGGGAGGGGAGAGGCAAGAGAGAGGGAGGAGAGAAGGAGGAGAGAAGGAGGAGAGAAGGAGGAGAGAGAGAGAGAAGAGGGAGAGAGGGAGAGAAGAGGGAGAGAGGGAGAGAGGAAGAGAAGGAAAGAGGGAGAGAGGGAGAGAAGGGGAGGAAGGAAGAGAGAGAAAGAAAGAGACAGAAGGGGGGAGGGTACACAGAGAGACACTGAGACAGAGACAAAGTCACAGAGCTAGTGAATGAATTAGAAATGAATATTTTCCCCAACTGGAGAAATAGACCGATCAGGGTCAGTTATCCACTCTTTGAGTTTCTGCCACTTGCCTTGAGATAAAAGGCATCATTGATTTTTCTCAAGAAGAAAATAAATAGAAATATGGGACTATGAGGAAATCAATAGGGAAAGACTAGACAATACTGCAAGTCACTAAAATCTCTGCCAAGATGGTAGACAATAAAAATGAAAATTTCATGTATATGTCCTTCATACTCTGAAATCTCATATATGATGTGTTAAAATCTTCTCTCCCCCTGGCTCTCTATCAATACTCTATACCATGTATAGCAGCATCTCAGCATCTGCGAACTCAGCACTCTCTGCACCTTCCATATAAGAATGTTAACCTAGGGCCGGGAGTTTGGCCTAGTGGTTAAAGTGCTTGCCTAGCATGCATGAAGACCCGGGTTCGATTCCTCGATACCATATACATAGAAAAAAGCTGGAAGTGGTGCTGAGGCTCAAGTGGTAGAGCTCTAGCCTTGAGAAAGTCCAAGGACAGGGCTCAGGCCCTGAGCTCAAGCCCAGGACTGGCAAAAAAAAAAAAAAAAGAATGTTAACCTAGTAAAAATAGGTGAGGAAAAACTATCTTACTTACCATGTGGGGAATAGACTCGTAAATTGATGGGTACAGAAGAAATGCCTTTATTCATTCCAGTCACTCGATCTGTCTCAGCTTCAATCTCATGGCGAACTTCATCAAAATCCATAAATTTCTTTCCTTTGCAATGTAAGAATTCAGCATATTCTAAAAAAGACAATTTAACACAACCTGAATGTGTGCATTTAATACCAGAATTATAATAGCATATTATTTCTTTAAATAGTAAAATAATCCAGTGTTATCCAAAATCTCCACCATCATGTGAAAGAAGACAACAATCTCTCAGAATAAAATAATGAATACTCTATAAAAACTAAGCAATATAAACGCTACAATTGCTGAATTTGCTACTTTTCAGATAAGCAGTTAAGTGCTATGAGAAAACCTCAAGCTCACTGAACATTGCAAAGAAAGCAATAGAATCAAAAACAATACCATAGGGTGGGGGGTGTGGGGTGGAGGGTAATGGGTACCAAGACATGTGAAAGGGTATCAATGTATGTGAATTAATGCACCTTCTATCTGGCAAATATCATGTAACCCTTTTACTAATTACAATAAAAACAAAAACAAGAAAAAAACAATACCATATTCCTAAAGAAATTGTACCAAAGAACATACAAAGCCCATCCTTAAGATGGGAATGCTAAGTGATATAAATAGGTCTTCACAAAATGGGACAAGATTTGCTTAATACTTTTTAAAATAGTATATGGAGTGGTTTTGCTTAGAACATTCGAACTATTATGCCAACTTGTCTAATAAGCCATTCTCACAAGATACAAAGTATTGCATCAAGTAAAGTATTTACAGGAATTGAATTTAAAAAAAAAAGAGCATGAACAAGATGAAGTCCTATAATAACTATATAAACAATGGAAAATCAGTTCTCACAGTAATATTTTACCAACTGTGGTTTTATCAATTTTTGATGGGGAGTATTGAGGGTTAAATTTGGGATCTTGTGCTTATTAGACAAACATTTTCTGGAGGGAAAAGAGATAGTGGGGAGATTTGAGCTCAGGACCTCACAGTGGCAGACTCTCTACCACGTCAACCATACAATCAGTCCTTTCTGTTTTTTTGTTTTGGTTTGGTTTTTTCCTCATAGAGGCTTACATTTTTTTTTGCTTGTCATCATACTTAACCTTTCCCATGTGGCTGTGGTGACAGGTACCTGTCGCCATATATTATCTTTTTCCTTCAAATGGCATCTTGAAAATACTTTGCCAAGGCTTACCAGGCAAAGATTTTCCGTATTCCCATTCCTATCACAGATGTGATTCCATATTTGCTGGCTATACCCATTTCCACTTATATTAGATCTATGAAAAACACAACTTAGGGGCTGGGAGTTTGGCCTAGTGGTAGAATGCTTGCCTAGCATGAATGAAGACTCGGGTTCAATTCTTCAGTACCACATATATAGAAAAAGCTGGAAGAAGAGCTGTGGCTTAAGTGGTAGAGCTCTAGTCTTATAGAAAGCCCAAGGACAATGCTCCTGGGTTCAAGCCCCAGGACTGGCAAAAAAAAAAAAGAAAAAGAAAAACACAACGTATAAGGGAAGCTAGAACTGTTAGATCCAAAACATGACTATCATTTTAGCGGAAGAACAAATGTGGGTAGGTACTCTGGCTTTCTTAACACCTAGCTCAAGAACTAGTCCAGCAAAGAGACTGAAGCAGAATGTCATTTGTCCAGAGTTCAGTCTGGAATGCTGCCTTTCTCAGTTCTTCACCATAAACATGTAATTTTCCTCAGGAAGATGAAATGGGGACTGATGATATAAGATAGGCCCCTTATCTCCAAGCAGCTTAGCATTAACTTACAGAGCCAACAATTAGATCACAGAGAAAAAAAGTCAAGACAGCCAAAAGGACTTAAGTGCTGACTAGCACTTAAAATGATTGGAGCAGCAGAGACAGGAAAGATAGCTACCGGCTACAGCACCTAAAATAGGAATTGGGGTATGCAGTGAGTGCAGAGAGGTTCAGCTTGTATGGGAATGAAGAAAGTTCTTTCTGAGAATCTGAAAGCAGCTGTCTTCCATCCTGGGCTGAGGTACCCATTTACCAAAAGGAAAGATCTGATCTCTTCTCGAAGATGAAAAGACTGTTACTGGAAACATGTATGTTGATAATCCTTCTTATCTTATTCCACTGGTCAAACTCTTCTCCTCTGGTACCACTCAGGCTAGCATTTTCTGTGAAAAGACTGGAATTCATTTCCTTACTGGAACTCACTTCACCTTCCTTTTCTGATCAATGCCCAGACCGCTTGCTGGCAAAGATTTCCCAGCTTTGCCCAACCAGATGGATAATGGAAAAGTCAAAGCCCCTCAAAGAAGACCAAGTATTTTCTGCTTTAATTTGTCAAAGTACTAAAATTATCCAGTTTTTCAAATGCTAGAATGATGACCAGAAACAAATTTGCTTTCAGTTTTATCCAGCAAACATACATAGACGTGACTATTTCTCCACTGAATTGCCTCTGTCATTTTCTTCAAACAGCAAGCAGAATCTCTTGATTCATTTCCCTAACGGTGAGGTAAAATCAGCAATGAAGATTCATTTTCAGAAATCTGGCTGGAAGACACTAATATACCAAAGTTTTTTAAAAAAAAAACAGGTTTACTCTTTTAAGAGCTGTTTTATTAGAATTTAAACTTGAGTCTTCACCTTATTATTCATACAATTCCTAGGTCAAAATCCTATAAATGTAGATGTGTACAAGTAAAAACCAGGTGTCAGTAACTCATGCCTGTAATCCTAGCTACTCCGGAGGCTGAAATTTGAGGATCACAGTTCAAAGCCAGCCCAGGAAGAAAAGCCACTCAAAAAATGGAAGTGGTGTTGTGGCTCAACCGGTAGAGAGCTAACCTTGAGCATAAAAAGGTTCAGGGACAGCAGCCTGGACGTGAGCTCAAGTCCCTACAACTCACCAAAAAAAAAAAAAAAAAAAAAAGCAAGTAGAAAACAAAATCTTTAAAAAGGAGCAAAGTAATTCCAATTACAAAAATATACAAAATTTAACATTCAGACCTAGAAACTGTTTACCAAGGGAATGGCTAGAATTATAGTTCAGTAGTAATGTTTGTCTAACATACTCCAGATCCTGGATTTAATATTCTGCATCAAAAATAAACAAAAATGAAAATAAGCAAACTTGAAAAACTAACTGCATATTTTAGTTCAGTGTATGACACGAAACATGCACACTTGAGTACTCACAACTATAATAATTACCATCAGAGCTGATCAGCTTCTGGACAGTTGTTAGAGTAACACAGCTGTCACTTCTTTTGTTACCACTAGATGGCGCTTACTTGCTTTTACTATAGGAACCAAACGCCCTTTCAGAAGATTGTAAAAATCAATGCAAATTCGAGTTAAATTAGTTCCTGAACTACTGAAAATGCTTTCATCTTGGAACAGAGATAATAACTGTGCAGGTCAACTCCAAGTTTTGTGTCTATTTATAAATAAGATCCCACAGAGATATTTAGGATTGCCTCTATTCTAATTTAACTTATTTGACTGATATATATTATTAAAATTGTTCAAGCATTGTTTTGGAAACTGGGATATAGTACATTGAAAGAGAAGGTTTCTCACCTCACCCAAGATAGATTCCAATGGGATGAGACAGTAACAATGTGAGCCCGATGGTATGTGCTACCAAGACAAGAAAGGGGGAAAGGAATATTATTAGATGCTTTGGCCAAGGAGAAAATTGGGGGTTTTGCTCATTTGGTTGAAGGAAACTGCTCTGATGTGGGAAAGTGAACTTTAAGCAAAGAGTTCAGAAAAGGAGGGAGCAATCTACATAGGAGTCCAGGCAGTACCTAAAGCTGGGATTGGCCAGATGTGTTGAGAAGATAGACGACCAATGTGGTTGGAGATGTGAACAGACCAGTATAGTTGGGGCAGGAGAACCATTTTAAGGACTTTGAAGATTCTGAAGTACAGAGGAGACGCATGATGTGTCCTAAGTTTGAAATGCCTAACTCTTAACTGCTGTGTTAAGGCCAAGAGCGAAAAAGAGAGGAAGATTTCTATTGGAATAAGCCAGGTTAGACACAAGGGAGCTTGGACTGAGTTAGCCACAGTAGGATATTGAGAGCATGTTAAATTCTAAGGTATTCTGAAGGCAAAATGAACAGGATTTGATTATATATTCAGTTGGGTACATGGGAGAAAGCCATCGAGGGTAAGTGAGTTAGATTTTGGCAACCTGAAGTCTGGAAGAGAAAGGACTGACATGAAGAGGTGGGGGGTGGGGAAGGGCTGAAATGTTTACTTGGAAGCCTGTGGAGCTTGTTTACCCATCTAAATGCCCCAGCAAGTGGAGGAACATTTTGCTGCTAATGGTGAGGGCTGAAGGGTGGTCCAAGGTGCCCTTGTTCTCAGCATCATTTGGGAGGAGTCTATATACTCGAATACCTCCCACAAGATGGCAGTCAAGTGCTTGCAGAAAAGCATGGCTTTTCCCAATTAGCACAAAGATGCCTTGGGAGACAGACCAACAGAGACAGGAAGGAGTCTTTCATCCAGGGAGAAATCTGAGCTAGAGATATGTATTTGGGATTCATTAAAGTCAGGCAAGCAGATAAGCTCACTAAGTGAGGGTTAAATAGGGCACATTGGCCCTATGTGTAGAAGTTAAGAGATGGAGCATGAGAAACCTTAGAGGAAGAGGAAAGCCTGATAGCATAGTATTTCATAAAGGAAAAGGATGGAGAAAAAGAGCAGGACTGAACATGTAACCTCAGCTTCATTCATGAAATGGGGAAGAGCAATTTCAGTGGAGCAGGACAGAAGTAGGAGTGGCTTGGGCTTACAATGATAAGTGAGGAAGCAGAGATAGATTGCAGACTAATCTCAAGAAATTTTGTTGCCCAGGAGAGAGAGGGCAGCTGGAAAAGATTAGTATGTCAAGTTTGGGAATGCAAGCAAGGGAATAACACTCTCAGGCTGATGGGAAAGGAACAGCATTAAGGGAAGGCGATAATGCAGGAGTTGAGAGGCACAGGGACTAAAGCCTCCTCCTAGCAAGGCTGGAACAGAAGGCCAGGAAAAGAAGAGGAAATGTGTCATGCAGTCCTAGGAACAAGAAAGTAGCAAACAATTGGTATGGAAGAGGTGAGCAGGTCAAATCTGAAGATGGTCTGAGGATGTGAAATTCATCCGGTGAGAATGGGGATTTACCTATTTGTCTGAAATAACTGTGTGTCTTCAAAAACATTTCTGTATGTATTCTCAGTGGTTAAATCAAGGGGAAAATACTATTTTTTGCATAACATATATCATATACACATACATCTGAACACAAGGGTGGGGAGGGGGGAGACAGAGTCGGGGAGAAAGAGAGACAGGGAGGGAGAGAGGGCAAGGGGGAAGGAGACAGATAATGAGTCTGATTCTGTAGTAACCACAGCATGGATGTCAATGTGCACGTACTCCACATCTACCACTGGGGCTTGGATCTGCCAGCATATCAGGAAAATGGATGGACCAGGAACCATAATATTTTTTTCAATGAAGCCAGAGAACCTCCAGGGAAGAAAGAATGGAATACTCAGACAAAACCAGAACGGTTCTCAGAATGAGGTTATCTATCATTCATTTATGACTCCACCTCAATGTATATCCCCTCATGGTGACTGTTGGAGGCCTGTCCTACTTGATTAGAAAAGCACTGTATCTATGACTGCGATCGCACCAGGAGGGCCGGCAGACCGTGCAGTACCATTAAAGGATGACCCTACTTTAACAAGGAGGCCCTATGTAAGAGGACAGCCAAGGCAGACTGGCTTGGTACAATTGGCCACAGTTGTGCCATTGATGATGCAGCTGATAGTATCACACAGTTCCTTAAAAAAATGTGTTGTGAGCAATGAAAAGTAAAAAGAAAAAAAGCAATCATGCCATTCAAAAATAAAAGCACAGATGAAAGTTTGGGGAAAGCCTTTTTACAAAAGTAATGCATCACTTACAATATTCACTTCTGAGACAGGAGAGTTGCATAAGCCTGGTCATTAAAGAAATTCTAAATGTAAGGATATTCCATAACCTAACTATAGGAAGACAGTAGCATCCGTTAAGGGAGTCTCTTCTGTGACTTTTATTTGATGGTAAATGAGTATGTCTGAAGGTCATCACACTCTCCTTATGCCTGAGATCTGTTCTTTCTCACAGCAAGGTACAATTTCCAGTGGCACAAGCTATCCTGTCATATTCCCTGTGCTCCATTCATTCCAGATGCTGGTACATAAAATGGTCTCTTCCTCAAACAATCCAAGACCTCAGCAGCTCAGGATCAAAATGAATATACAGCGTGTTCAATATCTTCACGGCAAGCGAGCATAAAAGACAAAGCTGATGGACGTAGTCCCGTTAAAATACTGCATGTTTACGCAGTATTAGGTAACGCACACGCACCCATGAAATTCTAACCTGTCTTATTGAATTCATGGTATATTTTCCATTTCACAAAATATAACTCCTACTTTAAGTATCTTTGTTTTCCTAATGTTGAAATGGCCTTAATTGAAGAAGAGGTTAGGATACATTTTTATATTAAAGAATGATTAGGAGAGGGAGAATATTAAAAGACACCCACACAAGGACTATCATTGTCTATTTTCCTATAAAATATTTCAGCACTGTCATTCCCACTGGTCATGAAAAGCAAATTATATTAAACAACTGACAAATTGTTTGGGGGAAGGATGAGATGGCTTTTGCCTGGGCAGTATTCCAGTCATCTGGGAAAAACACAGCATGGCCATAAGAATTTAAATATTTCCAGACTGCTCCTTGCACAGGGGGAAAAACATGCATATGTTTCAATTAATCAAGGTTAACTAGAAAGTAGTTATTATAAAGTACTGGGCAAGTAACCTCTTGTCAATCTGTTAACTAAATCTATGGTCAGTATTTTAGTAGGAGCCTTGGCTTTGAAAGGTTTTTTGACAGCAGTGTCTTGTGAGTACAGGACTGCAGTGACAAGGAACCATCCTCAATGCAACTGGCCTAACCTGCTGATGTGTAAATAGCATCTTGATATGACTTCATTTTAAACCATATTTCCTCAAAGGCAGAGACTTGTATTTTCTGTTTCTCTATTTCCTTGCTACCCACTGTGCTTCCAATAAAGAACACGGGCCACCCATTGCTTCCCCCTTGAAAGCAACCTGTTCTGGGGTACCTGGCATTGAGTAATGCCAGGTTTACACAGCAGTGCATCCTTCCATCCAGGCTTGGAATCATTCCAAATTGAAGTCCATGCCCTAGAATGATAGTACCCTTAGATATAACTTATATAAACTACTACCTGAAGCAGCACTGTTGCATTGTCAAGGTAAACTGGGAAAGTCTAGCTACCAGAACTTTTTTTTACAAAAGGCAATCTGGAAACAGAAAACAAGTCACAGAGACCATTCAGGTCTCAGTAAGAAGGCTCAAAACAATGGGCTGGGGTGGGAAGCGTGGAGAGCCAAGCTTTAATAATAGAAAAGAGGTAAGGGATAAGAAGATATGCAGGATCAGACACAGATTAGAGTTTAGGACCAACCCCCCCCCTCGCCCTGCCACACCAGTTTCAGAGGCCAAATAGGAAAACAGAACTCTAGACCCAAAGGAACCATTATTCATACCTACTCCTCTCCCTCTGTCCTGCAGTTGGGACCTACAGATCTTACTGCTGAACCAGAACCATCCTTGTCTCTCCTCTACCTTAGCTCTCTCCCAAACATCTTGTCACTCTTCCTGCGTCTACTGTGGCCAATCTTCTCAACCCATATTGCCTCCTTCCTGAAGTACCATACAAGTTGCCAGCTGGTCTTGCTGAGCTCACTCCTGCACCACCAAAGCCATTCTCTGCCCAGAGCATGGAGAGATCTTTTTAAAATAAAATAAAACATCATGCTTCTCTGTTTAAAATCTTTTAGTGGTTTTCCAGTACATTAAGAAAAACCCACACTGCTCACCACCCAGCCTACAGAGTCTGATATAGGCTGACCTCTGTCTCCCTGAAATTGTCACCTGTACTGCACCTTCCTTGCTCAGATTGCTTCTTGCTCTATTTAAGTAATTGTACAAAGGTATTTTATAAAAAAAATTCTTCTTGTTCTTGATGCTATCTCAGCTTTTAAGCTCTCTTCCCATTCTAACCCAAAGCTTTATAATCTACACAAAGAAAGCCAATAACACATTATCTAAGGACTGAGTCTAAAATAAGACCTGAAAAGGCACTGGGCACCAGTGGCTCATACCTGTGAATTCTTGCTCCTCAGGGAGCTGAGATCTGAGGATTGCAGCTCAAAGTCAACTCAGGCCCGAGATTCTGTAAGACTCTTATCTTCATATAACTACCAGAAAATCAGAAGTGGGGCTGTGGCTCAAAGTGGCAGAACACTAGTCTTGAGCAAAAAAGCTGAAGGACAGTGTCCAGGCTGAGTTCACTCCCACGACCAATCCCCTCCACTTCCCCCCACAAAAAAAGACCTGAAAAGCCTCAATATGGTCAAGATTCTGAATCCATGAAACTTAGAGCACAGGTTTTATAGTATCAGTTCTGACTCACCACAGGTCTTCTTTATGAAAATAGGCTAAGTTCGGAAACTGAAAATATCAAGGTTACAATACTATTTGAGAATACCTGAATTTAAAAAAAGTCGGGGGGGGGGCTGGGAGTTTTGCCTAGGGTAGAGTGCTTGCTTAGCATGCACGAGACCTAGGTTCAATTCCTCGGTACCACATACATAGAAAAAAGCCGGAAGTGGTGCTAAGGCTCAAGTGGTAGAGCTCTAGCCTTGAGAAAGTCCAAGGACAGTGCACAGGCCCTGAGCTGAAGCCCAGGACTGGCAAAAAAAAAAAATTGTTAAGCAGGGCGTGGTGATTCAAGTCTGTAATCCTAGCTACTCAGGAGGCTGAGATCTGAGGATCATGGTTTAAAGCCAGCCCAGGCACTAAAAAGTCCTGAGACTCTTGTCTCAATTACCAGAAAACTGTAATTGGTGCTATGGCTCAAGGGTTAGGGCAGGAGCCTTGAGCTGAAGAGCTCCGGGACCATGCCCAAGACCAGAGTTGAAGTCCCACAACACTCTCTCTCTCTCTCTCTCTTCCTCTCTCCCTCTCTCCTTCTCTCCCCCTCTCCTTCTCTCCCCCCCTCTCTCTCCCCCTCCCTCTCTCCCTCTCTCTCCCCCCTCTCTCTCTCCCTCTCTCTCCCTCCCCTCTCTCTTTCTCACACACACACACACACACACACACACACACACGAATTGACTATAACAAATTCAGAAACCAGAAATAGTTCAGTCTTCATTTTAGTAACAAAAAATAAAGTGATCTGCCAATTAAAAATCTGTAATTAAAAATAAAGTAAGACTTGCTCATGAAAACTGAAATAATCAGATTTTAGCACAAACAATACAACAGAAAACCTAACATTTAAAAAAATAAAGCTGGCGCTGGGAGATTGGCCTAGTGGTAGAGTGCTTGCCTAGCATGCTCGAAGACCTGGGTTCAATTCCTTGGTACCACATACAAAGAAAAAACCCAGAAGTGGTGCTGAGGCCCAGGTGGTAGAGCTCTAGCCTTGAGAAAGTCCAAGGACAGTGCTCAGGCCCTGAGCTCAAGCCCAGGACTGTCCAAAAAACCAAAAACAAAGAAAAAAAAACCATGAAGTTGTGCTCTAGCTCAAGTGGTAGAACTCTAGCCTCGAGAAAAAGTCCAAGGAGAATGCTCAGGCCCTGAGTTCAAGCCCCAGGACTGGCAAAAAAAAAAAAAAGCTAGTACCTGACTACAAAAATCTTAGGCATATGCAAATGGATTCATGAACAAAATTTAAATAGTAGTTGTAAATATCTATCGAAAATATTTTCAAAGAAGGTAACAGTGCTATGGTACACATTGCTATATAATAACTTAGCTGATTAACAGGAAAAAATATGAGTGTTGTGTGCACAGGTTGCACTACTATTTCATGTAAATATTTTTAAACCCTCCAGTGTGCTGGTAAACAGTTCAAATGTCTTCATAATATATTGCTGGAGGTTGTTATCAACTAAAACAGAAATAATTTGCACACAGTAGAATATATGGTTAGAAATTCACATATGTGTTCCTAGCATGAAAACATCTTTTTCTGGTACCATTGTTGAAAAGTCTACTATTTCACCACTAATTGCTTTTGTACAAATGTCTGGGTGCATCTTATCTTCTATGCTTTCCTATTTATCTGTAGGTTCATATCATACTCTTCACTACTGCAGCTTTATTAATCTTGGAATCAAGTAGCATTGGTTGTCAGTTTTGGTAGGATTTTTCAGTAGGTTTTTTTTGGGGGGGATAGTTTAGTTCATTTTTCAATTACAAAACTTTTAGAGGGGCTGGGAGTTTGGCCTAGTGATAGAGTGCTTGTATAACATGCATGAAGACCCAGAAAAGCTGGAAGTGGTCCTGTGGCTCAAGCAGTAGAGCCACTTGAAGAAAAAGCCAAGGACAGTGCTCAGGCCCTGAGTTCAAGCCTCAAGACTGGCAAAAAAAAAAAAAAAAAAAAAAAAAAAACCTTTTAGGATTAGTTTCTCAGTGTTTACAAATCAAGTTGGTTTTCTACTCTAGACAATCAGAAAATATGTTCTCTAATATACACACATATAGAGATACCTTTCTACATACGTTTATAAAAAATTTTTAAATTTTTTCCACATATGCCTGTTCTGATATTTGTATCAAACTTTAACAAAAATTACAGAGCCTTATACCTGTCGGAGTAAACCAACTGGTTCAACATGTTAGGGTCATACAAAAATCTTTGTTAACAGTGTGTTAGAATGTGGTTATGAAGGGAAATAAGTTTGCAAGAAAAAATTTAAACAAATAAAAATTAACATGTTTATGCCATAATTGTATACATTTTAAGAATAGTTGTAATTACTTATATACAACCAAAATGCAAAGCAACTTCTGGTTCATAAATGGAAAAAAAATACTTCTGACTCAGGCAACAGTCAGTCTAGTCATCTCCTATTATGAAAGAAACTCAATTAATGAAAGAAGTCAATTACTGAATGGAGTATCTAAATGGAAACAACCCTGTAATCAAATCTGAAGGTCTCACTAAGCACTGTTTTTTTGGTTCTAAAGGAAGATGCAGCATTCAGCAAAACCTAATATACCATGCAGTCAGTCTAAACCATGCTGTAAGACACACACCTAGAAAGACCAACAATTCAGGTTGAGACCTGAATGTTAGTGTTAAAGTTTTATTAACTCAATTCGCCTGTAAAGTAATCCTTTTCCAGTCCTTGATTTTCTTAGTTGGAAACTTCATAAGAAACACTCTCACAAACACGGAAAGAAATAAATTATATTGCAAAATAGATAAAACTGTGGGACTTGGGAAGCAAAAATGGAATAAGTACATGAGGAAAACCTATGATCTTGCTTTAAAAAAAAAAAACTAAAACAAAAACCAAGTACACTTGCTGAACAGGAGTCCCTCTGCGCAAGTACTTGATCAAATTTAAAAACTAAAAAAAATGATTTAAGATACAGGAAAATACAAGCATACTGTTCATTTAAAATGGTCTACCATATGGATCACAATAGAAAAGGAAATTCTGGTATTATGTAGTATATTGTCTAAATGTGCCATCATACTGAAAACTGATTTGAAGATATAGCCTGCTATTTAATAACCTCTCTCAAAAATTTCATAAGGCTAGAAAAAAATCTTTTCAAAATATCTGTATCATTCTTCTCTCAATCATAGCTCCAAATGTACATATATCGTCCTAAATAAAGTCCACTCCCATAAAGCCAGACAAATGCACAACATATTATGTAGTGCTTAAGCCTCTGGAGTTTGATCTGCAAAGAGTTTTACTCTTTACTCTTCACATAACTTGTGATGTCACTTAACTTTCCAGGCCTCAGTTCCCTGGAGAACTAAGAAAATGGTGTCTATTTCATAGGCTGTTGTTCTGATAAGAGAATAGCTATGTCTACTTTATTCAGCAAAGTGACTAGGTCATTGGCTCAACAAATTTATATTGTATCAAAAAATGAATAAAGACATTTAACACACAGAGTTATTTAATAAAAGAAAATGTAACCAAATGTGTAACAATTAACCTAGAGAGGGAAGGCTGCACACTGAGAGAGATTAAATATACGTCCTGAGGTCACATGAGTGAGAGTGATTTAGGATTAAATTCCAGCATTGACTCCTGAGGAAGGCCTGCCCATGGCTCCATACCACCTCCCACTCCTTCAAGCTCTCCTGCAAGCTTTGAAGTCTGCTTTACATGACGTGTTTTCCACTGTTGGTTCTTTTCTGCCTGCTACTCTTCACCCAGAGTGCTAGAATCCCATCTCCCCTTCCCTGTTCCTGTCTCTTGACCCCGGGGTCATAGACCATGGAGGTAAAACTATGGAATTTTCCCCCATGGAAATGTACCAATTTGAATCTACACAGACTGCTGTGAAGGGTGTCAGGGTATTCACAGATAATCTGTGCCTATCAAAACACAACCTAACAAGGGTCCACATGAATATCATTTCCACTCAAAACCTTCCTTTGATCACTCCGCTGGGAAGAATGATTTTCTGCTCTAAATTTTTTTTTTACGGCCTCATGAATATATTACCTATGAGCTTTAGAGAAGGAGAAACAGACTTAAAGTTAACCAAGTCTATGCTCTCTTTTTATAGATAAGAAAATGAAATCCAGAAAGGGTAAGTAAGATGTTTGAGGATATTCATACAAAATATAGTATACATCCTATAGTACAGTGGCCATTAGTTTATCACCACTGTTCAAGTGAACATGTTTGGAAACAGCTGGCACTGTGCCTTCTGTATCTTCAATTGAGCATCCTTTAAGAACTCATGAAGGACAAAAAGTCAATGAATGCGTAATTCCATGTTAAAACAGAACTATCATTTCCTATTTGTCAATGATAGAGAGCTAAGTGGTCTTTCAGTATTTTACAGTTCCCAGTTTTTTGTTTTTATTTTTGTGGGTCATGGGGCTTGAACTCTGGGCCTGGGCACTGTCCCTGAGCTCTTCAGCTCCAGGTTACTGCCCTACCCTAGGCCTGGGCATTACCCCGAGCTCTTTAGCTCAAGGCTACCACCCTACACTAGAACCACAGCCCCACTTCCCATTTTCTAGTGGTTACTTGGAGATAAGAGTCACATGGCTTTGTAGTGCCCGGGATGGCTTTGAACTGAGATCCTCATATCTCAGCCTTCTGAGTAGCTAGGATTACAGATATGAGCCACAGCACCCAGCTGCCAGTATTTTTTCCTGTTAATTAGGTATGGAACAATACTCAGAAGCAAAGTCTATTTTTCTGAGAACTTCTCTATAGGAACAGATTTGTTCAGATCTTTCCAGAAGTGTTCTCCTCCCCTTCTTGTCTAATTCAGGATAAGACTCTCATGAGTATGCTCTGGCTCTCTGGATCTCATGTTAGTGAGAAATTTAGTATCACAAAATAAACTTTGTCTTGTAAAGTCTTTTCTGGCTTTTGTAGGTTTTCTATTTCTTCAATGAGCAAGAATTCAATTACACTTTGTACTTCTCAGATCATAGAATTCAGTTTTCCATCCTGTCCAGTTGAGAGCTGTCTTGCCTTGAAGATCCATTTCTTTCAATGCCCTATGCTACAATTTTAATGGTTTTTGCTAGTTTGTTGTTTTTGTTTTGTTTTGCTTTTTCAATACTAGAGTTTGTGTTCAGGGAATGTGCTAAGTACTCTGCCTCCAGCTCCATCTTTTTTTTATTCTGTTCTTTTTTGTTGGTGGTGGTGGCCTTGGGGCTTGAACTCAGCATTATGCTCTATCCCTAAGCCGCTCTGTGTTCAAGGCTAGAGCTCTATCACTTGAGCCAGGACATCACTTGCAGTTTTTCTGTGTATGTGATACTGAGGAATCGAACCCAGGGCTTCATGCATGCTACACATGTACCCGACCATTAGTGTACCCTCCCAACACTACTGTAAATTTTAAATGACAGTCTGTAATATACTAAGCTTTTGTACACATACACATACACACACACACACACACGCACGCACATGCACACACACTTATGTTGATACTCATAACATCCGGAGAAGTGAGTACTATTATCCTAGGTAGCCTGCAGCTTCTCTTTGCCTGCATTTCCTCCATGTAAAATGAAAATAGTAACAACAAATGAATAACAATATCATCTTTCCTTGGAATTGTTGTGAGGAAAAGGGAAGTGAACATATACAAAGCACTAAACAATTGCAATTGCAAGGTTATGTCTTTTCTAAAAATAAATAAGTGGGCCAGGAGCATGGCTTACTGGAAGAGTGCATGCCTCGCATAAATAAAGCCCTGGGAGCAATTCCTCAGTACCACATACACAGAAGAAGCCAGAAGTGATGCAGTGGCTCAAGTGGTGGAGCTCTAGCCTTGAGAAAGCTCAAGGGCAGTGTCCAGGCCCCGAGTTCAAGCCCCAGGACTGGCCAAAATTAAATTAAATTAAATTTAAATAAAGAAGCAAAATGATTCAAACAAAAGCAACCTCTTAGCCACTGTTACAATGTCAGCTAGAACCAGAGTGCACACTGGGACAACTCAACATCATCAGTTTTGCATGCGATTAACAAAATTTACCTTGATGTTCGTGATAATTTATTTGTTCCAATTGGGAAATGCTTAAAATAATACATTTAGTCCTATTTTTTTCCTCAGGAGAGCTCAGGAAATAAATATGACATAA
The DNA here is from genome assembly GCF_031878675.1 of Megascapheus bottae. NCBI lineage: Eukaryota > Metazoa > Chordata > Mammalia > Rodentia > Geomyidae > Megascapheus > Megascapheus bottae. The sequence goes on from NC_143518.1 coordinate 27,260,525, forward strand.
GAATTTACTTCCTTCCACTCCAACTATAAAAATCCCTTGAGACCAAAATTGTTAGTGACAGGAAATTAAAAATAAAAGAATAAGCTCTGAGCATCTGTGATCACAGAATCATGCTCACTAGAAACTTAACTAGCAGATAAAGTACTTTGATCTGAAAATAGCATTTCTCACCTATGTAGCACAGGTAACATTCAAAATTCCTTTTTGCACGATTTCATTGGATCTACAAAAAAGCATCTTCCAGAAGTGATAATCAAAGAGATTAAGTGAATTCTTTATAAAGCCATAAAACTTAAAAATCAAGATGGTAGAACCCTAACAGGTCACAGCGAAGCTGCATCTTTCATGGAAGAGGATTTGAATTACAAAAGAGATTGCCATGTGTGTGCATGGACCTAGTAGAGCAAACACTCAGAACCAAAGTTTGGGTTTCTCATACCTCCTTAGTGCATCTAAGAAAACAATCAGGAAAAGTGAAGATTTGGGGACCCCTCCCTTTCCACACCTCAGGCTTTTTGTTGTTGTTTTCCTGTCTGAGCCCAGAATTCATACTCAGTATCTGAGTATGAATTGGCTGGCTATCTGCTATCTGAGACATTCCTTCAGGATGACCCCCCCTTTTTGAGTTTTAAATACTCATTACATTTTTATTCTTGTGTGTGTGTGCTGGGGCTTGAACTCATAACTTACCATCTCCCTTGGCTTTTTTTTTCAGTGTCAATTTTTAAAATCTTAACTCATATTTTTTGTTTGAGTATCTTTAAGTAGCTATACAAAGGGATTTCAATTAAACCTGTCAAGTTTTATCAATGCAACTGATCAATGTCACCCCTTTTATCATCGTCCCCATCTTTCCCAGCCCCATCTAGCCCCTTGATTTTCCTAGTTCAATTTTCACATACATACATTACAACTCCCCTTGCCCATCCTTCCCTTCTCCATTCATCTAGCTCCAGCTCATTGCTGCACTATTCACCATAACCAAGTTATGCAAACAGACCATGTCTTTCAGTAGATGAATGAATCAAGTAAATGTCACACATCTGTGTGATATATATAGATAATATGTGATATGTAATAGAATTTTACTTATCCATCAGAAATAGTATCACATCATTTGCAGGCAAATAAATGGACCCAGAAAAAAAAAGATATTGAGTAAAATCAGGTTCAGATCAGGGATATCATTTCCACATAGGAAATTATAGCTAAATTACATATATATATATAAACATGTACAGGGTCATCTGCAAATGCACACATTCACTAAAATATGGTAGATGCAGGGGACAATACCAGTGGTGTTAAGTCCTGTGAACCTCTTGTAGTTTAGTGTACCTCAGGCTTAGTGAGAGACCTTGCTGAACCCTGGGGTTCTGCAGCTCAGTCCACAAGGCCTCTGTGCATGACCAGAGCAAGTGGTGCCCACAGCCATCTAACCTGCACAACCACAGCATGCAGATAACAGAATACCATTTACTGTGAGCCATGTGGGAAGGAGGCTGTCCAACAAATAGTTAATAGACATCTAAGAGCTAGAGATGGATCGCTAACGGCAATATATATTGCCTATATATATATGTATGTATGTATGTATGTATGTATGTATGTATAACACAGAACCTCTACAATAATCCCAACAATAACAACAAAAAAAAGAGTTCACAGAGCTTGGTGGTTGCATCCATGAGTAGGGAGGGTGAAATCTCAATTTCCTGGGCACAGAAGCAGAAGCTCCTAGAAAAAAAAACAATTTTTTTTTTTTTTTTGGTCATGGGGCTTAAACTCAGGGGGCTGTCCCTGAGCTCTTCAATTCTACCCCTACCCCTGGAGCTACAGCACCACTTCCCCTTTTCTAGTGATTCATTGGAGATAAGTCTCACAGACTTTACAGCCAGGGCTGACTTTGAACCTTGATTCTCCTATCTCAGCCTTCAGAGTAGCTAGGATTACAGGCCACCACACCTGGCCTACTTAGAAATTTGTGGTCTTAGTAGCTCAAAAGAGGACCAAATCTTTTGCGCTACTAAGATTAATCTTTTGTAATATCCTATATCATAATCAGAAAACTCAGGTCAAAGGTTTCCCTGGTTTTTCTGAGTTCATATAGAAAACAATTAAACTCCCAATTGGCAGCCAACACACAAGAAGCATGGGTCACTTGGGACCCACTTAGTGAGCCAGGGTAATCCTGTGGGACTAAGGCCTTAGCCTATGGGTCTGTGCTAATTCCAGTAGTGAATGAAATCATACAATGCCCAACTGGTATCCACAGACAACTGGAGCATGGCTGGTGTGGGAAACCTGGACATTGGGTATCAGAACAAGAACTTTTTGTGAGAAAAGAAATCGTTTTCCATCAATCACACAAATGAGATGGTTTCAATATCCAGAGCGCCCTGATGGAGCTTCCAGGAAGCAAAATCCTCTGAGGGAAGCACGCCAGCCTGGCCTCTGCCCTTCGTCAGGATTGCTTATTCAACTGACCGGTGACACTTCAAACACACGCAAAATACCACGTATGTGGCATAATGCCAAACAAAAGGGTTCAGGGGTTTTCTGGGTTTTTTGTTTTAATGGTTGTACAAAGGAGTCATCACTCAACAAATCAGTTGGCAAGTAATGCATTTTGATCAGTGTCATCATGTTTGTCATTCTCCTCCATCCCTCCAACCCAACCCCTCCTCTCAATTTTTCTAGTTTCGTAGGGTGTGCATTGAATATTATGGCTGCGTCCTTTCCCTTCCTCTCTTCATTCAACAACCTCCCTCCCTCCTCTTCTAGAGCTCTCTCCCACAGCTTTTCAAGTGTTGGATTTAAATTTTATTTTTCTAAGGGATTAATTAGAACGTGTGACTTCTCCCCTGCAAATACCACACTACAGTCAATACATTTGTGTACACTTGCAAACAACACCACATGGGTTTACTTGTCTATCCAATAAAACAAAAGTATTTTGAATGAAGAAAACAAAATTTAATCATGTTTTAGGTTCACAGAAAAATGAAGCAGAAAGAGATTTCCCACCTAACTCCAACTCCAACATGTGTTCAGTCTCCTCCAGTGTCAATATGCATCACTGTGGTATGCACCTGCAACAGCTGATCAACCTACAATCACACACACACCAGGGTCACCCACGCCCAGATCTCACATTGTAGTCTGTGGGCTTGGATAAACAGTCACTGACATGTATCTATCCCCGTAATATGCTGTAGAATCATTTCACTGCCCTACAATGTCTGTGCTCCCACATCCATCTCTCTTTCTCCCCTAAGACCTTCCATTTTTCAGTCTCCAGAGTTTGGCTTTTTCCAGAATTCCATACTGTTGAACTCATACAATTTGTCACTTTTTTCAGATAATCTTCTTTGACTTAGTAATACACAGTTTTTTTTTCTTCTGTGTCTTTTCATAGCTTTATAGCTCATTTCTTTCCAATGCTGAATCATATTCTACAGTCTGGCTGTATCGCAGTTTGTTTATCTATTCACCTACCAAAGGACTTCCTAGCAGCTTTTGAGTCTGGCAATTATGAATAAAGCTACTGCAAACATATGCATGCAGGGCTGGGTTGTTGGTATAACATCTTGAATCATTTGAACAAATTTCAAACAGCACAACTGCTGGATCCTATGGTTGGGAGTATGACTTTTGTAAAAAAAATAATAATAATAAAATAAAAGCATCTCAAACTAAGCTGTAATATGGTGCATTCCCACCAGCAATGAGGGAGAGGTCACTGCTCCACTCTCCTGTCAGCAGCTGGTACTATCACAGTGTTTTGTTGGCTTTCTCACTGGCGTTATTGCTATCACTTCTTTCTGATTGGGGTTATTTCCATCATTTCTAAGTATATAATGGGACGTTTCTGGGCAACTGTTATGAACTGAATGTTTTTATCTATCCTCTCTTCAAAATATCCACAATGGCCGGGCGTGGTGGCTCACACCTGTAATCCTAGCTACTCAGGAGGCTGAGACCTGAGGAACAAGGTTCAAAGCCAGCCGGGGCACGGAAGACTGGGAGACTCGGCTGGCTGCTCTGAAGAGCCACCTTTGCACTGTTCTGGGTCCTCCTCCTCCAGGGCGGACTCACGCCTGCCTTCTCCAAAGCCTTCTCCCCCTGACCCCCGCCCCCAGTCCTCCAGCTCTCCTGTCACTCGAGGCTGTGGACACCAGCCCTGAGATCACCACCCAGGAATTGAAGGAGAGGAGGGAAGGTGTGGAGGAGGCAGAGGATGGAAGAGATGCCCCTGCCAGTGGGAACGCTAAGGAGGAAGCTGGGGAGCAGGAAGCTGATAATGAGGTGGATGAAGATGAAGGGGGGGAGCAGGAGGAGGAGGAGGAGGGCGATGGTGAGGAGGGGGATGGAGGTGAAGATGAGGAGGCAGAGGCAGCTGAAGATGATGAGGATGGTGATGTGGATACCAAGAAGCAGAAGAGTGGTGGGGAGGTCTAGACAGCAAAGAAGGAAAAGGTAACTGAAAAGGCCTCCGTGACCCAGGCCCGTCCACTGCCAGCCTCAGAACCTACACGGGGTCACCTTGGAGTAGGGGCCGCCGCCCTCTGCGGGCAGCCTGGCCTCGGCTCTCCTCCACTCCTCCACCCCACCACGAGAATCTGCAACGGGGGGAGGAAAATACCAAACGTCCAAGGCCCTGCTTTCCTTCTTAAAAGTACTTTAAAAAGGAAAATTTGTTTGTATTTTTATTTACATTTTATATTTTTGTACATATGGTTAGGGGTCGGTCATTTTTAATGATCTCAGATGACCAAACCAGCCTTCTGAGCATTCTGTCCTACTTCTGACCACTTGTGGTGTGACCATGTTCATTATAATCACAAAGGAGAGAAAAAAAAAACCTGGATCAACAAGATGTGGTATTTGTACACAATGGAATTCTATGCTGCTGTCAGAAAGAATGACATCGCCCCATTTGTTAGGAAATGGAAAGACTTAGAAAAAATCCTATTAAGTGAAGTAAGCCAGACTCAAAGGAACATAGGCTCAATGGTTCCCCTCATTTGTCATAATCAGTAGAAACCTTGGGCTCTCCTAGCAGAGATTTGCAATAGAGCAAAACCTTGATACAAAAGGCCATATAGTATGACGCTAATTGAAAGGACCTCTAGGATATTGAAACAAAAGCCATATAATGAATGATTGTTGTCCTTAATGTACTATGTTATCTCTCAGCTCTTTTGCTGTCTCTTGGTTATCTCATATTGTTACAGTATCCCACTTTGTTATCTGATATATTGGATATATTTGTATTTGGTTATTTGAAATTGGGTAGGGAAGGGGGAAAAACAAGGAGGGGGGTGGGGGAGGGTAATGGGGACCAAGACATGTGAAAGGGTATCAATGTACGTGAATTAGTGCACCTTCTATCTGGCAAATATCATATACCCCCTTTATTAATTACAATAAAAAAATATCAAAAAAAAGAAAAAAATAGGCGGGGGAAGATGTAGCAGCCTCTTCTCCGAACCTCCCCTTTACCTCCGGACTTCTGGCCAGCAGCCGGCCGACCAGGGGCCGAGGCCGCGGGCTCAGCCAACAACCATGGGCTCAGTGTCCAACCAGCAGTTTGCAGGTGGCTGCACCAAGGCGGACGCAGCACGGGCGGCCGAGGAGCCCCAGCTGCTGCACCGGGAGGCATCTGTAAGTGGTTCAACGTGCTCATGGGGTTCGGCTTCCTATCCATGACCACCCACGCCGGGGTCGAGCTCGACCCCCGGGTGGACGTCTTTGTGCACCAGCGTAAGCTGCACATGGAAGGCTTCTGGAGCCTGAAGGAGGGTGAGGCTGTGGAGTTCACCTTTAAGAAGTCTGCCAAAGGCCTAGAATCCATCCCTGTCACTGGGCCTGGCCGGGTGTTCTGTATTGGGAGTGAGAGGCGGCCAAAGGGGAAGAACATGCAGAAACGCAGGTCCAAAGGAGACAGGTGCTACACCTGTGGTGGTTTAGACCATCATGCCAAGGAATGCAAACTGCCACCCCAGCCCAAGAAGTGCCACTTCTGCCAAAGCATCAACCATATGGTGGCCTCCTGTCCACTGGAGGCCCAGCAGGCCCCCAGTTCCCAGGGAAAGCCTGCCTACTTTCGGGAGGAAGAAGAAGAGATCCACAGCCCTGCACTGCTCCCCCAGGCCCAGAATTGAGTCATCAGTCAGGGGCCCAACTCTTGCTAGTAGGAAGTTTCAAGGAGCAGGCATCAATCGGCAAAATGGAGAGAGGGGGGATAGCGTGGGTTGGCGAGTATCTGGTACTGCCATGTGTCTCAGGCCGGGGTTTCCCTGCATCACCCCATCGTCTCTTTTGGTGAGGGGACGGGGTGATGCATAGGAACTCCTATCGTGATCTATCCCAGTTCAAGTTGAGGGGCTTAGAGGGAACCATCCTTGAAGCCCAAATGCTTTACATGATAAGCCTCACCCATCAGTCTCCAGCTTCTAAAAATGACCCAGATTGGCAAGTTCTTTTAAAGAAGGATGTGTAATCATTCCCTTGCCAGAATGTGAAACAAGCATAAGACCGACTGGTAGATGAATGGGCTCAATCCCTCAGGTAGTACCTTGTGTGGGAAAGGGCCTTAGGAGCAAGGCAGAGTTGTTTTTGTTGTTTGTTTGTTTTGCCTCCCCATCTTGTATCCTCATCTCCCTATTTTGAGCTGCGGTTCTTGGAGAGTTGTCCCATGCATTGGGTTGTGATGACAGGCAAAATGGGTGGCTGGGGAATGGCTGCAGACCTGCTCCTCTGAGCTTTTTCCCACCCCTTTTCTGGGCCAATGTGATTGTAATTTATTTGCTCCCTTGGATAACTGCACCTTGGATACCCACTTTCTCCAGGATGCCAAACTACACTCTTTGTGCGAATGACGTATCTTGTGCATTTTAATTTTTTTCTTAATATATTCTGGTTTTGTATTTTTATATATTTTAATCTTAAGGCCCTCATTCCTGCACTGTGTTCTCAGGTACATGAGCAATCCCAGGGATAAGTGGGCAGCAGCTCCAGGTCCGCACAGCAGGAAGACTTTGTTGTTTTTATCACCATGGAGAGCAACCATTTGGAGTGCACAGCCTATTGCACTACCTCATTTTTGCCAATTAGAGCTGGCTTTTCTGCCATAGGGTCCTCTTGAAACCCCCTCCACTCATGGAAATGTTTTGTGGGAGACTCGGTTTTTAATTGGGCTGCCCCATGACTTGTTCTCCTTCTGCTGGAAGAATGGAAATTAGTTTAAACAGGAAACTGTGGTGTAGAGAAGGTAGAAGAGGCCCAGAGAGGAAGCCAAGGTTAGTGGTGATTGTCTAATCCTAGGGCTCTGGGACTTGGTTTTTCTTTCCATATACCAAATCTATCCCTTCCTGGATTAGGAAAATCTAGCTTACCACACACGTAACTATGTGTCCTTTCTTTTTTTCTTCTCTCTCTCTCTAAGAAATAGGAATTGATATGGTTCAATTCTGAGACCACAGGTTTGTGTCCACCTTATACTAGCCAGACAGGGATGGATATATAAAACAAGGACCAAAATCCTCAGCCTTTCAAAAGTCTTGACTTCCAGGGAGACCAATAATTGAGGGTCTTTTTGTGGCACCCGGAGCCAGTGTCCTGCCCTGCTGCATAGTGGTTCATAGTGTTGTGTTAACTAAAGGAGAAAAAGGGGGTTTCGTTTACATGCTGTGAGATCACCGCAAACCTACCTCACTGTTGAAACGGGACAAATGCAATAGAATGCATTGGGTGATGTGTGTCTGATCCTGGTTTCTTGTCTCCCCACAAGTGCTGCCCTCCCCCCTCTAGTTAATTGTATTTGTCTAGGTTTTGTAGGACTTTATTGAGTTTCAGAATTGGTAATTGCTAGGTGGCCTAGTTTGTGTAAATAATAATATATGGGTCTTTCTCCGTGTTCTTTTGGGGTTTTATTGTTTATAAACTTACTTTTAGAAGTGAGAAAAATAGCCAAAGTATCTTTGACAGAAGGTTCTGCACTAGACAAAAAAAAATTGAAACAAAGTTAGGGGTACCTCTTCTAAAGTGAGGATCTTGAACCATTGTTTTTCTTTTGTGCTCTCGCTTCCCTTATTTCCCATTTTGGACTAGAACTTTTCTAAAAACAAGTCCTAGCCCCTACCCTTTTTCTCCCTCAAAAGAAAACCTACGTGCCCATATACAATCCTGGTAATATCTCTCCAAATTTTATGTGACGTATACAAAAATTCAGGGAAAGCTAGGGCTCTACCCCCACAGTGTTCCAAACTTGAGCCCTTTAAAAAAAATGATTATTACCATACGTGACATTTATGATCAAACCTACTTATTCTTTCATACTAGAGGGAAGCAATTGGGGCTTTCCATGTAGAAAGTAGGGTGAGGAGACCAGGAAAGGGAATATGAATATATGTTCAAGTCACTCAGGAACTTGTACACAGGTGCAAGAAAGTTATGTCAAAGTGGCCACAAGATTGTTTAATAGGAGACGGACGAATGTAACGCCATGTTTACGCTAGAAACCAAAGCTTTGTGAGAAATCTTGACTTTATGGGGCGGGAGGGTGGGAGAGTGTACCTGTCTGTCCTTTCTCTGATCCCTGCAGACTGAAGCTCCCGTGGGCTTTGATGATCCCAGCCCTGGGTGTTTTGTTTCATGATTGATTTGTGCTGTACCCGAGTACTTTCTTTCCCCTTTTCTAATCATTTTTTTTGTAACACATGCTGACTCTTCCCTTCTTTTTCTGGGAAAATACAATGAATAAATAAATACTTATTTGGTTAAAAAAAAAAAGAAAAGAAAAAGAAAAAATAACAGCAACAAAAAAAAGCGATCTTATCCGAGCATTCCAGTAACTTTTTGTGTGTATGTACTTAGCTATACTATAAAGTAGTTGGTTTGTATGAGATGGTTAAAAAGACCAAAGATAAAAAGGTTTCTTTTTTTTCCCTTTTTTTTGTCTATGAAGTTGCTGTTTATTTATTTTGGGGGCCTGTTTGATATATGTGTGAAACAATGTTGTCCAACATTAAACCAGAATTTTATTTTGCTGAGTTGTTCTAATCATAAAAAGAAATGAAAAGAAAAAAGAAAAAAAAAAGACCATGGGATTCTTATCTCCAATTAATCAATACAAAAGGGAAATAGGGCTGTGGTTCAAGGGGTAGGGCCGTAGCCTTGAGCTGAAGAGCTCAGAGATAGCACCCAGGCACAGAATTCAAGACCCATGACCTACAAATATATATATATATACATATATACATACATATATACACACATACACATACACACACACACACACACACACAAAATGGACACTGTAGCTTCAGCGTGACGGTATCCGGAAGTATGTTTGGGAGGTGCTGAAGTTTACATGAAGACACAAGAATAGTGGCACAGATGACTTTGTGAGAACAGAGAATTTTCTCCACCATCCCTATCTCTCTACCATGGAAGGACCTAGCAGGAAGATAGCTGGATGTAAGCCAGGATAGGGTCCCCTATGAGAAATGAATTAGCTGGCACTTTGCTGTCCAGAACAGTGGTAAGTTCCTGCTGTCTAAGCCACCCAGGCTGTAATATTTTATTATTATAACAGTGCCCTGTGTAACAGAATCCCACAGACTGGGGGATTTATAAAGAACATATTATTCCTTACAGTTCTAGAGGCTAGAATGTCCAAGGATGAGGAGCCATTCCTCTGGGGAGGAACGTCGTCTTCCCGCATCAGGGAGCATCACATGGCCAGAGACCTCCAACCCAATCAAGGCCCCAGCTGTCAGCACTATTACACAGTCATTCTGTTTGCAACATATCAACTTTAGGGAACAAATTCAAATCACAACACAGCAGAAGCTAAGGTAGTAACCTCCACCATCATTTCCAGAGCTTTATCCTCCCAAACAGAAATTCTCTTGTCATTAAAACAGCTCTCATTTTCCCTTTCCCAATCCCTATTCGACCCTATTCTACTGTCTAAATCTATGACTCTGCCTACTATTAGTATCTCCTGTAAGTGGAAGAACAAAAGGAGTAACACTCAAAGGCATTGTACTCATAAGCTGACATGAGGGATGGTAATCCTTACATATCGCTAATTAAAGGGGAAAAAATACTTCAGAAAAAGAGTTAACTCTTCTCCAGTAACTGGCTTATTCACCAGAAAATAAAAGAGCCCATACACCTGGAACTCCAAGGTCATAGTACTTAATACTTTCATGTAAGTGCCAAGTACTTAGAAATGGCAATATTCTCTTAAACTGCTCGAACAGCATCTTTCTGCCTTCAAATTGTGTAACATTATTAGTGAGTTAAAGACCATTAATTAAAACAGAGCTACTTAGCCTCAAGTCACTATAATTCATTCTCTGCTGAAAATATATTTTTAGTTTTCTCAAGGAAAAATTGCATAACAAAGTATTGCCCCAGTTTCCTCAATTCTAGTTATTCTACTTGAAATGCTGCGATATGGAAATATGTCCCTTGTTAACAAGCATCCATCCTCTGGCAGTGTTTTCTATTAGTAAGGTTTAGAATATTCTGGATTCAACACAGAACTAAACTTCCCTTTGCAGGGACCAACTAGAGCCATGCTAATTAAAATAAAATGTGGCGAGATATATAGGTAGCTCCTCCTGGGAACTGCCACCACTTGCATACTAAGCAGCAAAGTTATTTAAGAGCATTCAAGTTTTCAGCCATTTTTTTATCATAAGATTTTCATTTTCAATAGACATCAAGGAACCATATACCAAGTACTCAGAAATCAAAGGACAGGACACAGGTGAAAATGGAAAAACATCCTCCTGATTTTCTAGAAAGTCTGTCACCCTCTTCTCACAAGCGGCACTTCCCAGCCCCCTCCCCACCTCAGTAATTAGGACAAGGTTAGATACTAAGCTTGTTACAACCAGAGGAAAAATTGGAACTGAGTTCATAAAAACTCAGCAGGCATGTGGTACACACACACAATTATATTTTACTTAACCATTAAGAATGAAATTATGCTATATCCTGAAAAGTAGATAGAACTGGAGATCTTTCTGTTAGGAGAAACAAATCAGTTCCATAAAGATAAAGCACCCCATGTTTTCTGTCATTTGTAAGAGAGGAAATAAAATCAAAACATCAACAGGTAAGAATCATCATCATATTTACAACCGGAGCTTGTTGTCATCAAAAGTGTGAAGTCCTGCTCTTAAAGCAGGAAAAGTACAAAAATTTAAAGATTTGGAATTGCAGTTAACTGAGTTTATTATATATTAGTAATAAAAATATGACTCTCAGCTAGGCGTGGTGGCTCTTGCCTGTAATCCTAGCTACTCAAGAGGCTGAGATCTAAGGATTGTGGTTCAAAGCCAGCACTAAAGACCTTGAGACTTTTATCTCCAATTAATCACTAGAATACCAGAAGTGGTTCTACAGCTCAAGGGGTAGGGCAGTAGCCTTGAGCTAAAGAGCTCAGGGACAATGCCTAGGCCCAGAGTTCAAGCCCCAAGACTGACAAAAATAAATAAATAAATAAATAAATTTTAAAGATGTGACTCTCAAGGACTAATGTTATCTAGGACTGCATGTCTTTGGGTCAATATGCAGAATGAGGAGCAATAGTTCCACTTAGTTGTGGTGGGCAGAGACCCTGTGGTTTATATGAGCTTTTGGATGCCATGTTGTAACTGCTATACTAAAGAATATTAAATAATGATGACAAGCATGAGGCTACTCACCACATCTCATTCTTTCCTTAAATATTCTGTCTTGTATTCTGAAGTCATGTCATTTCAACTTTCCAGGAGACATATTTAAATAAGGAAAGAAAAATGAGGGGCTGGCAGTTTGGCCTAGTGGAGTGCTTGCCTAGCATGCACAAAGATGCTGTTTGATTTCTCAGTACCATATACATAGAAAAATCCAGAAGTGGTGCTGTGGCTCAAGTGGTAGAGCTCTAGCCTTGAGAAAGCCCAAGGACAGTGCTCAGGCCCTCAGCTCAAGCCACAGGACTGGCAAAAAAAGAAAAATGAAGATATAGTAAGGAATTGTAAAAATAAAGAATTGACCTAGAATATTATGAAGATTCCCCTCAGTTCTCATCTATTTAGAGCTAAAGTAACCAGCATCACTGAGAGTATAAGACATTTTTTGCCTAAGCCTGTAGAGTTATGAATAATAACTCCAAGTAATATGTGCACATGCAGTTAATTACAAGGCAAACATAACAGCTATATTTGGGATCTGATGATGATAATAAATATTACAGTCAACTGATTGTGAAAAACTAATCTTACTGGAGCTAGATATAAACACTAGGACACAAATATTCTATTCCTTTAGATACCTTTATTTCATACAAAGTAAGCAAGCACTGCTCTGTATTTTTAAAAATACACACTATTTTGAACTGGCATAATTACACATAGTCATAGGACAGGTTGTAATAATTGGGTATATGTATACACATATATAATGACAAAAATCAAAGCAGCATTTCCATCCCCTCAGGCATTTATAAGTTATTTGAGTTTGGAACCAGCAAATTCCTCTCTTCTACCTCCATATAAATAACTAGTAAGTTATTGTAAACTCTAGTTATCCCAAGGTCTATAAAATACTAGATTTTATTCTTCCTATGCCACTATGCTTCGGTATCCATTATCCAACCTTCCTCTATTTTTATCCCCTCCTTATATGCAAATTTTTTGTCGATCATGTGACTTGAACTCTGGGCCTAGGCACTGTCCTGGAGCTCTTCCACTCAAGGCTACTGCCTTGCCCCTCAAGCCACAGCACACCTTCATGTGTGAATTTTTAAATAAGTGGGATTTGAGTATTTTAAAAGCGTTGAGGTCCTTCTCTGTCCAAAAAAAGACTATTATATATGTGTCTAAAGACATCACCCATTTCTTACAAGAAAAGCCATGATATAATAACTACCTCTCTGAGATAAGATGTTAAAACAATGTAGAAAAAGAGTTTTATTCACATGTTGGCAGCAAACCCAGTGCTATTAATGATAAGAAATACAAATTACCAGCTCCCTAAGAGCACCATTGCTTTAAAATGTAAATGCACTTACTCCAGTAATAGAAGTCCTTTGCTCTCTGCAGCAGCAAAGAAGCAACTAAGTAAGTTATTAATGGTTCATATTGCAATATAAGTGCCTTAATTTAGCCAACAAATTTACTAATGTCCCTTTAAGTTCCATGTAAAGTTTTCATGTCACTAAATTCTCATGGAATATAAATTTCCACTGTGCGTGCTTGCGCTCATTAAACTTTAAACTGCCAAGATCTCATAAAGTCTCAAATTCAATATTCAGTAGCAACAATGAAGGACCTAGTCATTCATTTGAAAAGCATCTATACCAATGCCTAACATTTCCTGAGAATGAGATTTAACTGCCTAAAATATAAACAGAAATTAGGACCGGCCCTTTTCTTCCAGACTTCTACAAAACACTCAGGTGAAAGACAGCACACCACATTATGGCACAGAGGAGTGTTATCAGGAAAGCCTATACAACAGGCACTGGAAGACAAAGAAAAGCCAGGGTAGGGAGGGGTCAAAGATACTCTAAAGGAGAGGTAGAGTCTGACCTGCAGCTTCCCTTGCAAGGGGATAGAAGTTTATTACCAAGAGAAGATGACAGAATTCCAGAGAGAAGGATACACAAGAAAAATGTATGTTTACTGTTGCTAAAACAAAGGGTTAACCGTATGTACAGTTTAACATTGAATTAGGCCCCCTGGGAAACTACTATCCAGTGATTTAAACAGTCAAAATATGGTATACTGCTTAATATTCTACCCGATATAGTTTCTCTTGTGTGTATGCCAATCCCGTGACTTGAAATCAGAACCTAGATGCTGTACCCTGAGGTGTTTCTTGCTCAAGGTTAGTACTCTACCACTTGAGTCACTAATCCATTTCTAACTTTTTGGTGTTTAATTGGAAATAAGAGTCGCATGGATTTTCCTGCCTGGGCTGTCATTGAGCCATGATCCTCAGATGTCAGCCTGCTGAGTAGCTCGGATTATAGGAGTGAGCCATCATAACCTAGCCTTAGGTTAATTTCTAATTGGAAATATACTCTGCTATGTAGAGACCAAGGTCACAGAATAAATCATTTTCTCTCTCTTTTTTTTATTTTGTCAGTCCTGGGGCTTGAACTCAGGCCTTGCTCACTGTCCTTGGGCTTTCTCAAGGCTGCAGCTCTACTACTTCCAGATTTTTCTATATTTGTGATACCAAAGAATCGAACCCAGGTCTTCATGCATGCTAGGCAAGCACTCTACCACTAAGCCAAACTCCAGGCCGCCAGAAATGCATTTCTTTACAAATAAATTTTTAGAGAATGCCAACCATAAACACAAGTAAGAATAGACAAGCAGCTATTCAGAAATAAAACTTTGCATTTAGAAGCTAAGGTAAAGCACTATATTAAAGTTTCTAAGCTTGAGTTTTATTTCAGTACTGATAACCAACTGAGGCCCTAAGCATGTTCGTCAAAAAAAACAAAATATAAGAACTCTGCAATATTTCCTTTCTTGAGATCCAAGTGTGAACACTACTGCTGTAACGGTCAATCAGCAGAATCATTACAACTAAGAATCTAACCACCAACCATCATTAGTTGAACTCAGGTTTCAACGGACATGAGGCTAACAAAGTTTACAGTGTCTTGAGGAAAATTTAATCTTAGGAAAATGTGTATGAGAGCTTCTATCATGTTTGCTACATAGTGTCTTTGGGACACAGTATAGCAATTAAAGCATGACCAATTATTCAAGGGTTCCCATATGACTAGGCCAAAAAGGCATGGAGATAACCCCTCTAGACATCATCTTCACAATAATAATAATAAAACATTTAACCATAAAAAGTCAGTTTGAGTACACAAATGAATATTTTAACAACTTCATTGAGATGTAATTGATATACAAGAAGTTGCACAAATCTAAAATTCACAGTCTGATAACATATGCAAATATATAAACATATATATCATAAGCTTGTGAAACTATCACCATAATCAAGATAAAGAATATACTCATCAGCCCCCAAACTTGCCCTCATACAACCAGGTATATCTTTCTTCCCTTAGCTTATCAGTTGTTTTATGAGGAGGAAGAATGGTGCTATTATGAACAAAGTTTCATTTTCTAGAATTTTCTATCACAAATAAGCACATGATATATATTCTGTTTTGAGGGGTGATGTGGGAGGGTAGATGGTCTAGCTTCTTTCAGTTCACAAAACAATTCTGAGAGCTAGCCCAGGATGGAGTGTTTTCTTCCTTATTACTGAGTAGCACACCAGTCTTTGGATATTTAATCATGTGTTTATAATTCATCTTTTGACCAGCTTGAATACAGTTGTACTTAAGTCTTTGCGAAGGCTATTATATCCATTTCTCAGGTAAATACGTAGCAATGAATTGAAAGAAGCACATGGTATGTATCTACTTAACTTTTTAAGAAAGGCCAAGCTGTTTCCTAAAGTGTTTTGGCTATTTTACATTTGACACCAAGGAAGTATGAGAATTCTAGTTTCTCCATGTCTTAGTCTATACTATGTATGGTCAGTCCTGTAGACATTCTGAGAGTTGTAAAGTATAAACCAGCACTGCAGGTGTAATTATACGGACTTATTTCATGTCTAGCAGTACTGTTCTTCTCATTCTATCCTTGAAATAATTTGGCTCCTAGTCCTTGACATTTCTACTCACACACTCAGCTAAATTTAGAAGTATGGATGTGGGGGTGCCATTTATAACACAAAAATTAGTAAAATCTTACAAGTTTTAAATGTAGCTCTGCATTTATGGTACATACTACATTAATGGTACATAAAGTAGTAGTATTTGAAATACTTAAATAGACTGTGAAATTTCCACATAAGTAACATTTTATGAAGGGGGAAGCAATTTCATGATCAGCAAAATCCCTAAGCTTTTCCCATAATTAAAGAAATTGGCTTTTTAACAAGGATGTTGAAAAAAATCACATGAATATTCTCTCCTAAAATAAAAACCAGATATACTGGAGCTAGCTGCATCATCATTTCTCCACCAATGTACCTAAACTGAAAAGATGAGGAGCCACTAATTTTCAGAATTCTTGAAATGTCTGAATATCAGGAAGTAGAATCGAGTCATTTAGTTGTAGCTTCAAATCCTGACCTTAGTAAGTGGATTCTATTTTAACCACAAGAGTCGTTTAGTGTACGTGTCAGATAACTATTTAGGAATTTGGTTCATTCAGGAAACTGGTGTTTGAGGAAGTGTGTTCACTGGAGTCTCCACAGAGGCAGCAGCCTGAGAAAGGCATTTTCCTTGGCATCACTTCTTTCACTGACAGTCTTATCAGAGAAGAGCTGCCTTCCTTTTGCTCTCCAAGTGATCAGATAAATCCAAGGCTCAGTCCTCTGCAAACTGATATACACAGAGTATGGAGTATTTCCTCCTTTGCTTTAGCCTTTTGAGGGTCTTTTTGTGTAGGGGGGGGGTCATGTGGCTTCAACTCAGCCTGGGTGCTGACCCTGAGCACTTCAGTTCAAGGCTACCACCCTACACTTGAGCCAAGTTCCACTTCCCATTTTCTTGAGGTTAATGGCAGATAAGAGTCTCAGGTCCTTTTGTGTCTGGGCTGACTTTGAATTTTTATCCTCAAGTTGCAGCCTCCAGAGTAGCTAGGATTACACCTAGCCCCACTTTTGAGGGTCTTCTTATCACCCTTTCATTCTCAAGTATGCAAAATTTCTTAAAAAAAAATAAATACAGTGACAGTTCAACTGTAGCACTCAAGGAAATAGCATTCTTTTTTTTTTTTTTGCCAGTCCTGGGCTTGAGCTCAGGGCCTGAGCATTGTCCTTGGACTTTCTCAAGGCTAGAGCTCTACCACTTGAGCCTCAGCACCATTTCTGGCTTTTTTCTATGTATGTGGTACCAAGGAATCGGACCCGGGTCTTCGTGCATGCTAGGCAAGCACTCTACCACTAGGCCAAACTCCCGGCCCGAAAATAGCATTCTTAATCCAGCTCATTCTTACAAATATCTGTTAAACTCCTCCTTCTTTCTTTATCCATTATAAATTAGCGCGTTGATTAAAAATTTAGTGGAACTGCTTAAACTGTCAAATCTTAAAACAACTTAACAAAAATACCCTTTTATTTGCGTAACATATTAACACTTCTCAGTGTTTTTAAATGTTATTTTAATTCTCTGAAATATTAGTTTTGTCACATCCGCTGTCAAACAGATTGGATTTGCCCTCTCTTCCCTGCAAATAGAGTGCTTTTAGGGTCAGAAATAATTTATAAACCTCTTTGAACTTGTGGAAGATGGAATTACCTTCAGGTGCTAGCCAGTGATAGAAGCAGAGCCATGCCAAGTAGGCCGTGTGATTTTAAGAATGTGAAAAAGTACACAGAATTCCACGAGTTCAGATTAATCTCAGTGACAGGATGATTCTTTTTCTGCTGGAATGCTACAAAAGTTCCTGGGATAGGAGCACGTTAAACCATCCGCTTCTTGTGTATGTGTGAAAACAAACTAAGCCGATGTTCAGGGAAAACTGTCAAGGTGCTCAAAGGATATGAAACCCAGGCGTTGAGAAGAGACAAGAGAAACAAGACCTCAAGGAGTGAAAATGGAGAGTAGAAACAGCAATTGAAGGTGGAAAGAAAACAAGTATCATTTAACTGCTTTGTTTTTTTACATTAAAGAAATGCTACAATTCCAGGGTATAAAATTAACCCTCAAAAATCAACCACCTTCCTATAGGAATTGACTAAGAATGTAAAGGACCTTTTTGATGAAAACATTAAAACCCTGAAAAAGGAAATTAAAGCAGAACTGAGGAAATGGAAAAACCTCCCATACTCCTGGATTGGAAGAATTAATATCTTGAAAATGGCAATCTTGCCAAGTGCTATCTACAAATGCAATGCAATAACCATCAATACCCCAACATCATTCTTTTTTTCCAATGTCATTCTTTAATGAAATAGAAAAGGCAATCCAAAATTTCATATGGAATAATAAAAGAACTTGTACAGCAAAAACAATTCTTAGCAGAAAGAACAGCGCAGGAGGAATTTCAATACCAAACTTTAGACTCTATTACAGAGTTATAGTGACCAAAACAGCTTGGTACTGGCACAAGAACAGGACTGAAGACCAATGGAATATAACTGAGGACCCAGATATTAACCACAGACCTACAGCCACCTAATCTTTGATAAGGAAGCTAAAAAAAAATAGAATGGAAGAAAGACAGCCTCTTCAACAAGTGGTGCTGGCAGAGCTGGTTAAGCACCTGCAGAAAACTAAAGTTGGATCCTTCTTTGTCACCCTGCACTAGAATTAACTCCAAATGGATCAAAGACCTTGAGGTAAAAGCAGATACACTGAAAACTTAACAAGAAGGAATAGGAGATACACTAGGTCTCCTTGGCATAGGTTGAAACTTTCTTAATAAGGACCAAGAAACACAACAAATCAGAGAAAGTCTGGATAAGTGGGACTGCATTAAACTGCAGAGCTTTTGTATGGCAAAGGACATAGCTAGTAAACTAATCAGGAAGCCTACAGAGTGGGAGAAGATCTTCACCAACCAAACAACGGACAAAGGCCTCATATCTAAAATATATCAACAACTCAAAAAATTGAATCACTCCAAAACTAACCTCCAAAGTAACAACCATCCCATTAAAAAATGAGCCAAAGACTTAAAGAGAGTCTTCTCTGAAGAAGAAATAAGAATGGCCTATAGACACATGAAGAAATGCTCAACATCTCTGGTCATAAAAGAAATGCAAATCAAAACAACTCTAAGATTCCACCTCACTCCAGTTAGAATGGCCAGGATCAGGAAAACTAATAACAACAGATGCTGAAGGAGATGTGGCCAGGAGGGATCACTACTACACTGTTGGTGGAGGTGCAAAGCCGTTCAACCACTATGGAAAGCAGTATGGCAGTTCCTCAAAAGACTAAACATAGAGCTCCCCTACTAGGCATTTACACAATTGTCCAGAAACAAGGACATACTAAATCCACTAGCACAACGATGTTCATTGCAGCACTATTTACCATAGCAAAGATATGGAACCAACCTAGATGTCCCTCAGTTGATGAGTGGAACAACAAGATGTGGTATTTGTACACAGTGGAATTCTATGCTGCTGTCAGAAAGAATGACATCGCCCCATTTGTTAGGAAATGGAAAGACTTAGAAAAAATCATATTAAGTGAAGTAAGCTAGACTCAAAGGAACATAGATTCAATGGTTTCCCTCATTTGTCATAATCAGTAGAAACCTTGGGCTCTCCTAGCAGAGACTTGCAATAGAGCAAAACCTAGATACATAAGGCCATATAGTATGATGCTAAATGAAAGGACCTCCAGGATACAGAAACAAAACCCATATAATGAGTGATTGTTGTCCTTAATGTACTATGTTATCTGTCATCTCTTTTGCTGTCCCTTGGTTATCTCATATTGTTACAGTATCTCACTCTGTTATTTGATATATTGGATATATTTGTATTTGGTTATTTGAAATTGGATAGGGAAGGGGGGAAAACAAGATGAGGGTTGGGGGTTGGGGGGAGGGAAATGGGGACCAAGACATGAGAAAGGATATCAATGTATGTGAATTAATGTACCTTCTATCTGGCAAATATTATGTAACCCTTCTATTAATTACAATAAAAATATATGAAAAAAATCATATTAAGTAAAGTAAGCCAGACCCAAAGGAACACAGGCTCAGTGGTTACCCTGCTCTTGCTCACACCACAGTTATATGTGTATCTTCCTTAGCTGGATAATTTTGTCCTATGACTCCTGAGGCTTTTACTTCTGCTGTTCTATTTTCCAGGAAGTACTAATGGGTGTGACTGACCATTTACTGTCCCATAGGTAAGAAGAAACACCCAATCCAACCTAGCTAAATTCACTCTGTATTTGAGTTGCAAATACTTTACCTCTCCACAATTCAAACACATTCTTTCTTCTTGAACACTATCTATAATCCCTTCGGTATAGGAACTGTGTCTTAAACGAGGTGTGGTGGCTCACGCCAGTAATCCTAGCTACTCAGGAAGCTGAGAACTGAAGATGGCAGTTCAAAGTCAGCCAGAGAACCATGAGACTCTTAGCTCCAATTAGCCACTAAAAAACTGGAGGTGGCGCTGTGGCTCTAGGGGAAGGGCACTAGCCTTCAGCTGAAGAGCTCAGGAACAGTGCCCAGGCAGTTCAAGCCCTACCACCACCAACAACAACAAAAAAAAAAAGAAAAAAGAAAAAAAAGAAAAAGAAAGAAAGAAAGAAAGAAAGAAAGAAAGAAAGAAAGAAAGAAAGAAAGAAATTGTGTCTTAAACCCAAGCAGAAAGCTTTCATATCAACATGGGAGAAAATATTTTTAAGCAATCTTTATTCATTTACATTTGTATATAGCCAGTGTTGTTAATCTCTGTAGTCTAGATCAAAAATAATTAAAATGTTTTAAAATAATTTAGACAATAAATTTTAAATCAAAACAGACCTGTATTATATTCAAATGTATTTATGTTTATTAAAAGCCTATACAGGGGCCAGGAGTTTGGCCTAGTGGTAGAGTGCTTGCCTAGCATGCACAAAGACCTGGATTCAATTCCTTGGTACGGCATATACAGAAGAAAAAAAAAATGCCAGAAATGGTTCTGTGGCTTAAGTGGAAGAGCTCTAGCCTTGAGAAAGCCCAAGGACAGTGCTCAGGCCCTGAGTTCAAGCCCTGGGATTGGCAAAAAAAAAAAAAAGAAGAAGCCTGTAGAAATGATTTAAGTGCTAGAATCTAGACTAGCTAAAATAATATCATAAAGAAGAAATAAATATATTGCTTATGGGTGAAAAGTCTTGAAAGGGAAATAAAGGAACAATGAAAAATGGATCAAATGGAAATTGTACTTCATGTTTTTGTCTCTGAAGGACAGACCCTCAAATTGATTTTGGCATGCCTTATAGAAAAATAGCATATTCCTGAATCTTTGCAAATCATTGCATAACCCCAAATTCCTATATCATGACACATAAATTAGAGACAATTCCATTCAGTATGTTTCTTTTAGAAGAGTTGTTTTTTTTTTAAGTTGGCTCTGTAAACATTAGTCAAGATGATAGTCAAAGGAAACAATAAAATCGTAGTATGTAGGACACAAACTGGCAACCTGTCTGGATGTGGCACACGAGAAAATTCAAAAGGTATTTATGAACAAATCACCTATAAGACAAACTTTGAAGAAAAAAAAATCTACCAGTTTTGTAGTACATTATGAACAGTACTTAAAAAAAATCATTTCAGGGGACCAGGATTTTGGCCTAGTGGTAGAGTGCTTACCTAGCATACATGAAGATATGGGTTCGATTCCCCAGTATTCATACACATAGAAAAAAGGCAGAAGTGGTGTTGTGGCTCAAGTGGCAGAGCTCTAGCCTTGAGAAAGCCCAAAAACAGTGCTCAGGCCTTGAGTTCAAGCCCCAGGGCTGGCAAAAAAAAATCATGTAAATTTAGTTTGCTTTTAAATATAAGCAACAACAGTTAATCTTCTAAGTTAACAGACTAGCTCAGTGCCAACTACGGTCTGTCTCTAAGCCACTTAGACAACCTAACAATCAACTTCTTGAACTTGCAGGGCGTATCATTGACCCTTCTGGTCAAGTGACCTGTGATCTGTATTTCCTGGGGAGAAGGCAGGCTGAAAACACCAGGAAGAACATCGTGTGCCCCTCTCCTGTGATAGCCAAGTGAATGCCCTGCAAATGTCTTGATCACAACCAACAAAAGTGATGCAAGGAACACTAATTTGTGAACTCCATGGGTTGAAACACAAGGAGAAATGAGAGTGGCAGGAGCCAGGCACTGGTGGCTCTTTACTTATAATCCTAGCTACTCAGGAGGCTGAGATTGAGGGTGGAGGTTCAAAGCCAGCCTTGACAGACAAAGTCTGGCACTTCAGCTCAAGGCAGAGTGCTAGCCTTGAGCACAAAGATGCTCAGAGACCGTACCTAGCTCTTGAGTTCAAGCCCTATGCTGGACAAAAAAGAAAGTATGTGGCAGGAGGAAGCTGACCATAGACAAACATAACATAAAAGAGTACACCTGGTTCCTCTCATCTTTAAACAGATACTGACAGCTAAATAGCAGATATTACACAGAACAGAGAGGTCTCAGACTAGAAAACTAATTTTTGGTTTGAAATTTCAAGGAAGATATAAGTCTAAATACCTTTTTCTCAAAAAAAAAAAAAAGAAAGAAAAAGGAGCTGAAAGTTCACCAGAAACTCATAATAAATGGCAATGCTACTGAAATACACAATTCCTTCATTTTTCTTAAAGCAGTATCTTTAGTTGAGTCATTCCTTTCCAGAAATGTGGATGTTATTAAAGGGCAGCTGTCTAATATGTGAAGAAATACAATTTAGGTTCATTTGTTTACAATGGTTCTCTGAATTTTTTTTAAAAATCTTGAGAGCTAAGTAAATACTGCTCTTGACTTTCTATTAGAATGTGTATGACTAAACTACTAGAGATTCTTTAAGTCTCCTATTAAATGTATGGCTAGTGAAAGCTATGTAATAGCTAGCTCTGTGAGAACCCACACACATGCAAAATCAGTAAAAGTATAGTTCCTGAATGGACCCTAAAGAAGAGGAGGAAAGAAGAAAGGAAAGGGAGGAAACAAGAGCAGAAAGGAAAGAGAGACAGAATGAGAGGCCCCGCATTATAAAACAAAGTCATGTTGAATTTGTGGAGTTACATAAATATTAAAAGAGAAGTGATCTGGAAAGCACAATCAAATCAGAGTTAATGTCGGTCTTGATTACCCTTGAAAACAAGGTTTGTAGAAAAATGGATTTTGAGTTCTCAACAAAATAGTTTAATAGGTATGAGAACAGTATGACAGTCTTATCTTAATACATAAATATAATATCTGTATCTCTGTCTATTTAACAAGCATGGTTCTCCATCTAGAACCTTTGGAAGGGCATATATACATTGTATATCCACTCTTCAAGGGGGAAAAAAATCCCTCAACACATCTTTCCTAACAATGAACACTTCTGATACTTTAGTCTATGCCCATAATCCTCCAATTCTTTTGAAAATCTAACATTCCCATTGGCAAACTCCCTGGTCAGAAATCTCGTTTTCTGGAATTAAAACTGCACACTTGATACCATGATTCTATGAGTCATTTGACCTTCCTACACTTAGAAATCAAAGAAAAGCAAAGCTCCAAGGGGTGAGTGGCTATGCAACCCTTATGTTTATGCCTGGAAGGCTATGCAGTTGTATTTTGTGGCTTTTGTCTTGTTTTTACTTTCACATATGGTCTTGCTATATAGCCTAGGTGAGCCTTAAACTCAGGACCCTACTGCCTCAGCCTCAGAAGTGCTAGAATTACAGGCATGTGTGCATTACCATGCCTAGCTAGGATGACAGGTACTGTCCCAACAAAACGATTCAGTAAAAAGAAAGAATAACGTATCTAGGAAAAGATAACAGTAAAAGAATTAGATCAAACTATTAAGAATGGGTCTCAAAATATGGTTCAAAACCAACAGCTTGGGCCCAGGAGTGTGGCCTAGTGGTAGAGTGCTTGCCTCTACCTGGGTTCAATTCCTCGGTACAACATACAAAGAAAAAAGCCCAAAGTGTTACTGTGGCTCAAGTGGTAGAGTGCTAGCCTTGAGGAACAAAGCCCTGAGTTCAAGCCCCACAACTGGCAAAAAAAAAAAACAACAGCTTGTAAAGCACCTAGTAATTGTTCCTTTAAAAAAAGGAGGGGATGGGGCAAGGATGTAGTTTTGTGGCAAAGCAGTTGCCTATTAAGTGCAACATCCTGGATTCAATCCCCAGTACCAAAAAAAAAGAAAACTCAAAAAAAAAGTTTTTTTTAAAGCCCAACAAACAAATGAATAAAAGAGATCCTTGATAAACAACCCTATTCCACATTAGCCACAAAAAGTACCCAGGCGCAAACCTCACCAAGCATAAAACTTTAAATTAAAAAAGAAAATTGACAGTGTTTTGAGGAGAATTTAATCATAGCAAAATGTGTATGTGGCAGATCCTGTTTGCTACTTGATGTCTTTGGGACGCAGCATAGCAATTAAACCATGGCCAATTATTCAGGGATTCCC
Source organism: Megascapheus bottae (assembly GCF_031878675.1). Taxonomy (NCBI): domain Eukaryota; kingdom Metazoa; phylum Chordata; class Mammalia; order Rodentia; family Geomyidae; genus Megascapheus; species Megascapheus bottae. Next base: position 27,284,711 of record NC_143518.1, read on the forward strand.
TATGAGTAAACCAAAAATTCATTAAGATAACCCCTCTGGACATCAACTTTACAATAATAATAATAAAACATTTAACTATAAAAAGTCACTTTGAGTATACAAATGAATATTTTAACAACTCCATTGAGATAACTGACATACAAGAAGCTGCACATATATAAAACTCAGTCTAATAAGCATATGCAAATATATATACATATATCATAAGCATGTGATACTATCACCATAATCAAGATAAAGAATATATTCATCAGCTCCCAAATTTGTCCTCATACAGCATGGTACATCTTTCTTCCCTTACGAAGAATGGTGCTATCTGTTACGAACAGTTTCATTTCTTAGAAATTTCTATTAAAAGCAAGCACATACTATTTACCATAGCAAAGATATGGAACCAACCCAGATGTCCCTCAGTTGATGAGTGGATCAACAAGATGTGGTATTTATACACAATGGAATTCTATGCTGCTGTCAGAAAGAATGACATCGCCCCATTTGTTAGGAAATGGAAAGACTTAGAAAAAAATCATATTAAGGGGCCAGGAGTTTGGCCTAGTGGTTAAAGTGCTTGCCTAGCATGCATGAAGACCCGGGTTCGATTCCTTGGTACCACATACATAGAAAAAAGCCGGAAGTGGTGCTGAGGCTCAAATGGTAGAGCTCTAGCCTTGAGAAAGTCCAAGGACAGTGCTCAGGCCCTGAGCCCAAGCCCAGGACTGGCAAAAAAAAAAAAAATTTAAAAAGTAGGCACATCATGGAACAACTTCCCAAGTACATGGATTGGCAGAATACAATGGAAATGGCCATACAATGACATACAGTATGTAGTCAATACAATGCCTAGAATCCCGTAGCATTCTTCACAGAAACAGAGATGTCAATCGTAAAATTCATACAGATGCATAAAGACTATGAATTCACAAAAGTAGCCTTGAGCAAAAAGATAGATGTTTGAATCACAATGCTGGACTTCAAATTTTACTACAAACTCATAGTACTATGCTGTTTTTATTATTTGTATGAAACATCAAGACCAATGGAACAGAAGACTCCAAAATAAAACCACACAGCCACATCATCCAATTGTTGACAAAGTAGCTAAAATTACACTGGAGAAAAGGTCTCTTCAACAAATAGCACTGGGAAAAGTAGTTATCTTCATGCAGGAGATTGAAACTAGACCTTAGTCTTGAACTGTATAAAAATCATCTCCAAATGGATCAAAGATCTTAAGAACTGAAATTTCAAATCTACTGTGGGAAAACTCTAGAAATTATAGCTAGAGGTAATCACTTTCTTTTTTTCATATATTTTTATTGTAATTAATAGAAGGGTTACATGATATTTGCCAGATAGAAGGTACATTAATTCACATACATTGATATCCTTTCTCATGTCTTGGTCCCCATTTCCCTCCCCCCCCCACCCCTCCTCTTGTTTTCCCTCGTTCCCTATCCAATTTCAAATAACCAAATACAAATATATCTGATATATCAGGTAACAAAGTGAGATACTGTAACAATATGAGATAGAGGTAATCACTTTCTAAATCAGGCTCAAGTTTCCAGAAAGAATGGAATTAACATATAGGACGGCATCAAACTAAAAAGTTTCTGCACAGCAAAAGGTACAATTACAAGATTAAAAGAACACTAACAGAATGACAGGAAATCTTTGTTGCTATTCAACAAATAGCAATGGACATCCAGAATATAAAAGGGCACAAAGAAACAAAGAATAACTTAATACATGGGTAAATAAAGTGAATACAGTGCTCAGAAGAGGAGATAAAAATGGCTAACAGATACATGAAGAAATGTCTAGCACGGTGGACCTTAAAGGAAATTTTAATCCATTCTGTCCCAGTCAGAATGACAATCATCAGAAGAAAAAAAAAACAAGTCTTGGAGAAGATTAAGGGGATAAAGGAATCCTCACCCAATCTTGGTGGCACTGTAAACTGGCATAACCACCATAAAATCAGTATATAACTTTCTCAGAAATTTAAAAATAATTATCTCATGATCTTTCCATATATCCCAAAGAATCTAAATCAAGAAAAATACATTTACACTCATGTTAATTGCTGCTTTGTTCCCAATAGCCAAACTGGGAAATCAGCCAAATTGGCATATATATTTTTTTCATATATACCATGGAATATTACTCAGCCACAGAGAAAACTAAAATTGTGTCATTTGTGAGAAAAATGAAACTGGGGGCTATATATCCTGGTTTTGAAAATGATTACACATATCTATTTGTTTTCAAAAGGCCAACATAGATCTCAATAAACTTTAAAATCACACAGGTAAAAAAAAGTCAAATATACTTTTACTCATTTATGAAATATAGTCCTAAAAGATACATACATACGTGTGTGTGTGTATGCGTGCACATACGTGTGTGTAAAAATAACTGTGGGACTGGTAAGGGGAAGGAGGCAGCAGAAAGCGAAAGGAGTGGGTTGTCGATTGTACTTAAAATTATTTACATACGCATGCGCTCACACATGTGTGCCTCATAAGAGGAAAGGAAGCCCATCAAGGAAGTCATGGTGTTATACAGTACTATAAAATTACATCAATGGGTTATAATGAGCTTTAAAGGCATAAAAAATACGTGTTTATAATGAATTCAAAGGGCAATCAAAAAGGGAGCACTCTGGAAAGAATTGTGGGCCACTGTGGCCATGGAAGCGTATCCTGTTGGTACCGCCCAGTGGCCACACTCAACAGATCACACCCACACCCACCCACACCCACCCACACAGGGACGGCCTCCTTCATTACCTGCTTTGGAAGTAACAAGCTGCAGCACGAGAGGTCTTCTGGTTACAATGCCAGACCCCCGAGGAAGGAAGTCCCTAGAAAATAAGAAGTAAATTTAAGCATTACAGAATTCTTGTTATCTAGAAATGTGTAAGTTTCATTCTAAACTAATTCTTCTACTTCCCGGTCTTTCCACTCGTCATCTACCTTGAGAAGGCTAGACCTATGTATATGTAGAAGCACAATTAGACAGGAAGACAGAGGCTCACATCTGGATCCCAGCTACTCTGGATGCTGACACCTAAAGGGTTGAGGTAGGAAGCCAGGGAGATAGCAAAATCTGCAAGACTCCAGATCCAATTAACTAGTAAAAAGCCTGAGTGGGAACATGGTTCAAGTGGTAGGGTACCCAGTTATGTCCAGGAACATGCCCCATGCCACAGTATTCATCCTGTGTTTTCCCCATGTTGGTGGTGAGGACAGGTGCTTGCCACTAAGCCCAGTCATTGCTATGCCACTAGAAAAATTGCCTTTGGAGCTAAATAGTATTTTACTCAAAAAAACTCATTGAGAAATTAAGAAAAGCTAGGGAGATGCTGTGGAAGTAGTTTCTTAAACAGGAATTTGAAGTCTAATACGATAAAAAGGGACACATAATAAAGACAGCTACTGATAGATGATGTTTAGAAAAATAGATGAATTTAGAAAAAAAGGGATGTACTCTCCTATAGTTTGGTTATATTAAATACTTAAGAGTAATTTCTCTGTAATCACTTATTACAGTCAAAAGGAACAGAACTGAGTTGGTGTGATGGTTTACACATAGAATCTTAGCACTCTGGAGGCTGAAGTTGAGTCTGCCTGGGCTACAAACCAAGATTTATCCCAAAAACCAAAACAGAACATCTGTAGTTTGTTATAACCAAACAAGGAAAGGTTGATTTCAAGATCAAAATGTAATAATCAAAATGGAAAGAATCTCAATTTTCACTACAGAGGATTTAGGATGGCACAGATAAACCTAGATCTGAAATGCCTGCATAATGTCAAGTAGCAATCATTAAACCATTTTCTTCAAAATACACAGAGAGAGCAATAGGGATCAAATGGGAGGTTTATTGGCCATGCTTTCACATTGGGACCTTTGCAGCTCATCACAGTTTCTTCATGTTCATGATGCAGATTTACTTGTAAGTCCTCTGAACAGAATGTTTCTAACATTCACAAGTAATTATTATATGTGTGGCTGAAAAGTAAGCCTATATATATATCTACATTCATCTGGATTTTTTAATTTATTAAGCAGGCAGAATTTTGCCTTAGGAGTAATAAATGGATTCAGACATTTAATCCCATTCCTATGAATTTGCACTGGCTTACCAGTACTTCCTCTAACACATTCTCAACATCAGTTAAAAAAAAATGTGTAACCCCATCTGGCTATTTGTAAGTTTCTTCTACAGTCACACGAGTCTCTAAAATGTAACAAGTCACTTAGAAATTTCTCTCTAATGAAGAGACAGTAATTTTACATTCTGGAAATAGGATGCCAGCCAAGTAAAAAACCATATACCCAGCATACAGCTACTGTGTGAGCAAAGGGATGAACCTTCCAATGAGATGGACTTCAAGTTTATCTCCAAATGGGCCAAATTCCCATTTGATAGTGTTTCTTTTACTACAGCTCAGTTGTGTATGGATCAAGGGAGGTGTAACATAGGATTGAAAACTAGGCGTTATTGACCCCAGTCTAGTGCCCTGTACTTTATGGTTGGACTATCCAGACCCTCAGCCTGAAAAGCCCTTCCCGCTCTGACACCACCAGCTACCACTGGTATCTTCTCCTCACACTTCCCGCAGTGAATCATCAGGTACTGCCACCACAGCGGCTCTTAAGAACAGTAAGTCACTGTTCTTTCACAACTTCTTGACTCCTAGACAAAATGTAGAGAACATTTTCCACACTATATTCAAAGGCCTGATAGAATTTCTTATCCATTGTTCCAGAAACTTGGTTACTGCAAAGTATTATCATTACTTTACAAGAGATGGACTGAGGTTTAGAACCCTTAAAAAGATAACATCAATAGGTCATTTTTTATGTAACTTGTGGGCAGGAGCAGGAGAGGGAAACAGGAAGAAAGAAAAAGAAGGAAAGACATTGTCCAAGGAAAGATATGTACTCCTTATCTGACTGATAAAATGGTAACCCCTCTGTACAACACCTTAATAACAAAATAATATTTTTTAAAAAGAGAACATACATGCACTACTCATAAAGCTAAAAGGAATTTTTCCTTCTTGACAAAAGATATAGAGATAGCTTTCTTAAGGTGAGATATAAATTATCGCCAGATTGTTCAACAAATAAAAATCTAACAGCTTCCATGACTGAAACAGGGAGATGTAACTCATATTCACATAGAATTTAGCTCATGTAAGTCTCAGTGGATTTCAAGCAGATAAACATGAGAAGCCTGGCCCCATGTTGTGATGAGCACCAAACAATAAAATGCAATTTAAAAAAAGAAACTAAATGTTAAAGGCCAGAATAAGACAGAGAAGGAAGCAGACCTTTCAGAGGCTTTGTTGCTATGTGTATTTTCTGTATTAATAGGAAAGCAATGATGAGTTTGGAGTAACCTGAATTACATTTCAGAAAAGCCACTAGGATCTAAACAGAGTGTGTTGCAAAATGGAGCTAAGATAGAGGCTAGTTCCTGACCAAGGCAGGTAATACAAAGCAAAGATAACCAAAGCAGTAATAGTAAATATGATGTCATGCTTGCTATGGAACACAAGAACACGGAAAAGCTGGAATAAATCTCACCATTTCCAGTTTTGGTAGTTAGTTGAACAGTACTTTATTAATCAGGTTTGGAGACACAGAATATCTGGCTAGCTTGCTGATGTGGTATTTATAGGGTATTTGCCATGTGCCAGCACTAATCTATGAGACACACACATGTGTGCACGTGCACAATCCCATAATAATCTTTTGAAACAGGTTCTACATTATTCTCACTTCACAAATGAGGAAATGGAGGTACAGAAAAGTCACACAATTTGTAGAGATCACCTAAGACTAAAACCCAGATGCTAACTCTATAATCTTGAGCACTACTCTTTGCTACTTTTTTTACATGAGGAGAAAGAGGTGAGGTGCATATTTGGACATGCTGATGTTTAAGTGTCTGCAAAACACCCAAACAGGGACAACAAATTATGCATTAAACTGAAAAGCTGGAATGTGGGACACCATCCTCATCTGGAGATGACAATTAGGTAGCCATCCACAGAGCGGGCAGTTGAAGTTCAGGTTGGGAACAGGTTGGGAAAAAGTAAGACTGAGAAAGTGAAACTGGAAGACTGAGCACTTCCCAGTACAACTTTGACGGTGGCAGAAATCACTTGACACCACTTCTAGCAATGACAATAATCATTCAATTACCTTCCATTGTCTTCATTGTAAAATCTAAGTACTAGCATTACATTAAAACATCTTTTATTTTTCAATAATCTCACAGAGAACCCAGCATCAGAGGCATAAAACTCCTGACACTTCATTTAGTCATCTTTTTCAATAAATACATTTACATACCTACTACATATTAAAAGTAATTTGGGGTATTGAAGCAACAATGTATAGTAAAATAATTCCTACCTTCCACCTACACTTTCAGCATAGGTGCCTTGGCAAATCCACATTGCCTTCTTTGAATTTCCTCTCTCCTCTCATCTCCTTTTAGTGGCCCCAGGCCACGTTTTTTGAGACTCATCAGATCCTCTTAACATGACTGTCTAAGCTTTCGAAATATATCTATTATTCTGGTCTATTCACAGATTGGTTCTGTTACCTCCATTGGCCTCTTTCCTTGACACAGCATTAAATATGTTTAACCTTTTTTTTTACCTATTTCAAGAAGATTGCACATTACTCATATACCTTGAACAGAGGGGAGAAACTTTCCTATATATAATTCTCTGACTGGAAAACAGCTAAGTGGAATTATTCAACAAAAGAATAAGCAATATGATCTACACTTTGCCAAAAATTTACTGTGGTTATTTAAATATTCTATTATGAACATGTAAGTAACAATATGCATTATGCAGGTCAATATTCCTGCCTTTCTAAATGCATGGAATGGAATATGAAGGAAATAAAAAAATTAATCTAAGAAATATTATGCTTTTGAAAATCCTTCAATATAGAAAAACTTCTGTTTAAAATTAATCTTTCAAGTATAATTTTCTGTGTTCCAAAACAATGCCTATGTGATTACTATCTCAAAGTACTTCAAAATGATAATAGAGTAGAGAGGGGAAAATGAAGAAAAGAGAATGAAACATGGAAAGAAAGAAGACGGAGAGGCAGAGAAACAATGGCAAATCACTACCCAATACTTCCCACCCCTGCCCAAGAAGCACTGAGGTCATAGATTTGATTCTAGTCCCTGAACACAATAGTGACATTAAAGTGACTCTACTTGCATGCCCAGAGACTTGTCAACCATTACAATGCCACTTTACTTGCTAAGGGAAGTAATTATGTCAAAATCCACAGATTCAATTGGAAATTTTCCACTGCAGTTTTTTTTTCTAAATTGTTGGCACATTATAAGACTATTAGCACTTCCAGGTTTGTAAGAACACACACACACACATACACATACACACACACACACATATTTACCAGTTACTGTGAAATTTATGATATTCAAGATTAACATCATTTTGTTAAAAAAACAGTTACAAATCTATTCGCAAGAAACACAGTGATGTTTTTCTTTAATTAACATTTAACAAATGTTAATATTTATCCACAAAACTCTAAATTTCTAAGCAATAAAATTTCATTAAATATAATTACTCAGTAACTGGTGGTTCCCACAGCAACCTTTAAAATAGAAAGTTTCTGGATCAATAATCCAGAAACTGAAGAAACATACTCTCAGTTTACAAACCCCAGGCTCTCTCCCCAGCACTTTACTGACAAAACACCGTGCTCCTTGGGCTGAGAGTTTGGCCTAGTGGTAGAGTGCTTGCCTAGCATGCATGAAGACCAGGGTTCGATTCCTCAGTACCCCACATACATAGCAAAAAGCCAGAAGTGGTGCTGAGGCTCAAGTGGTAGAGTGCTAGCCTTGAGAAAGTCCAAGGACAGTGCTCAAGCCCTGAGCTCAAGCCCAGGACTGGAGAAAAAAAAACACTGTGCTCCAGAATTTAGAGCACCAGATTAACAAGTCCTGATACAAGCTGGTTAGTGTTTACCAGATTCCAAATCACAAACTCTACCTGACCTGGGTAGCTACCGTGAAGACAACTGACAAGAAAGATAACTTAAAAGACTGCTGGTGGCTTATGCAGTTTCCAGGTTTCCTTTCTTATTAACAGACTTCCATTTCACTGGGAATATTGCTGCACCCAACTTTACTAGATAGGTAGATCAGCCTGCATTTCCCAGTCTCCCTGGTGGAAGTGAGGTCCATGTTGCTTTGTTCTAGGCAAGAAGGTTCCATCAGAGGTTATTGAGGGAAGTTGAGATCGTTCCTTTAAAGTCATCTCATCTCACTGATGTGTACCTTTGGCCCTTCCCTTTTTCTCCCTGTCAGTCACACATGACAGGAGAATTGAAGCAACCATCTTAACACCACAAGGCAATTTTACAGATTGAAGCTATGTGCCGAAAATAACATGGTTAAAAAATAAACAAAAACCCCTTACAATTCACCTAGGATAAAGTAATGGCATCATAAGACACTAAAACTAAGCAAAAAGAGGGAAAAACAGTATGCCTTGGGCTCATGTTTTCCAACCATCTTTTCATTACTGTCCCCTAAAAAACCTTTATGTCATCACCCCATTAAACGAAATAACACACCCAGGGGTTCCTGACTCCTGACTATAATCGTAGGTACTCAGGACTCTGAAATCTAAAAGTTACAGTTTGAAGCCAAACCAGGAAGACAAATCCAAAGAGATTCATATTTCCAATTAACAAGCAAAAAGTCAGAAGTTGAAGTGTGACTTAAGTGGTAGAGTAACAAACATTAAGTGAAAAAGCCAGGAGTTAAAATCCCCAGCCCACCATCCTGGCACTGAAAAAAATGAATTAATATCAGAGATAAATAATTATATCAGGATATGCATATTTATACTTTAGTAATAAAGTTCTAAGAACTAATTTTTTGCCTCTTTGGAAGCAAAACCACTTGAGAATTGTTATAGATCAATGAAGAGTAAGAAAACTCAGAACATTCCATCCTATGTGCCATGCCTTCCTCCAGTTTCCAGAAGAGAGGACACAAGAAGAACAGAGTCAGCTAGCTTTTGCTCAGAACCCAATGACTTCCCTTTCCAAATCTGGAAACATGGATAGGATAAAAAGGAAGCCTCATTTGGCTTAAGAAAGAGGAAGACCTATTATTGAAGAGGCAGAAATACCTTCTCTAACCCTTTTCTGTGAACATGACAGGGCCACTGAACTTTGTCACTGATATAATTAGAAGAAGCCACCTGGAGAAGCTCACACCAGCCAGTGGCAAGAAGTAAAGGCAAAAGGCAAGCAAGCCCCAGTGAGTAAGGCAGGATCAGGCCAGTCAGCATAATTCAACCCTTCTCCTACATCAAGGATTCCAATGCAAAAATAATGTCTCATTACTATCCATGGTCCTGAATGTCTACTAACAGGAAGAGTTTAAAAAATGATCATCTCTAGCCAATACTGTGTTTTTTGGGTTTTGCCAAAAACACAAGTACAAGTAGTTTCTCCACAACAAATAAACAGAGCATGCCCTGTTTATTTAAAGAGAATGAAAATATGATCTTGGGATTTAACTGGACGGATATAAATGGATCCTTAGATTCAGCTCCTTCCTAACTCTCTACTAGATTTATCTGTAATTCTCCCATGTAAATATTTTAGTACTGTAACATCTGGTTTCCAAGCCATTTCACATTCAGGCCATGCCTTCATTTGATGTCTGCTATGGAAGCCCTCAGCCAATGCCATAGATGTGAGGTAAATAGAACTTCATGGTAAAGAGGGTGTGAGGGGCATACCTGCTCCTCTCATGGAAGGCAGGATTCCGAAGCGAATATGGAGGCTTTCCTCTTCATTTCCTCTCTTCGATCTGACCACATTCAGGCATGGTTTTGCCCACACCATGAGGTATGCTTTACTAATTTCCTAGGCATTTCTCAGTCCAATTAAGTTGACGGCCAAAATTAACTATTTTAAGCCAGGTATGGTGGCTCACGCCTATAATCCTAGCTTACTCAGGAGCCTGAGATCTGAGGATCAAGGTTCAAAGTCAGCCTGGGCACAAAAGGACCTGAGACTTTTTGCGGAGGGGGGGGGGAGTTGAACTCAGACTGGACACTCTCTCTGAGCTCTTCAACTCAAGGCTACAACCTTACCCTTGAGCCAAGCCCTACTTCCCATTTTCTAAGGGTTAATTAGAAAAGGTAAGAGTCTCACATTCTTGTTCTTTTGTGCCCAGGCTGGCTTTGAACCTTGATCCTCAGATCTCAGGCTCCTGAGTAGCTAGGATTACAGGCGTGAGCCACTCACCCGGCCAGACACCTGAGACTCTTATCTCCAATTAACCTCTAGAAAACAGGAAGTGAGGCTTGGCTTAAGGGTAGGTGGGTAACCTTAAGCTGAAGAGCTCAGGGACAACACCCAGGCGAAGTTCAAGCCTTATGACCCACAAAAATTTTAAAAAATAACTATTATAGATAGAGATAGATTTATATATGTGACCTATTATGCTTTGTTACCTAAAAAAAAAATATTTTCCTTGGGGCTGGGAATGTGGCTTCATGGTAGAATGCTTGCCTAGCACGCATGAAGCCCTGGGTTCAAATCCTCAGTGCCACACACACAGAAAAGGCCTGAAGTGGTGCTGTGGCTCAAGTGGTAGAGTGCCAGCCTTGAGCATAAGAAGCTCAGAGACAGTGCCCAGGTCCTGAGTTCAAGCCCTAGGACTGACCCCCAAAAAAAAGAAAAAGAAAAAAATTATTTTCTTGCCTATCTAGTTTTTGTTCCTTTATTTCCATACCATAGGTGCTAATGTTTTAAAAATAAAGTGAGTAGGTTATATTATATACTAAGACATACAGAGAACAGATACATATATCATAAGTATTTAGCCATTTCTCATTTTAAAAGTTACTTCTAAAAAACATATTCCAAATGAAAATACTTTAATAGATCCATGTACAAGTATGTACAAATCATAGCTTATATAAGAACAATAACAGAATAACAAATTGCAATAAAATTTTCCTTATATTACCCTTCTCTGAATGTTAGATTATATAACTCATGTGAATCAAGAATGATATACAAACTAAATGTCCACTGACAATTGGTTAGTTGGTAGTGTGGGGCAATAGGAACAATTTTGCTTACTAACCAAATTTGGATGGCGCTAGCCATCCATTTAGAGCACCGTGGTCAAAGAATCCCTGGCTTCCTGTCTGTCTGCACATCTAACAGCGCACCTTAAAAATAAACACACAAACATTTGCAAGGAAGTCCAAAGGAGAGCGCACCATTTAGGTTAAGGATGGAAGACAAATGCCAGGAAGATACACGAATAAGGCCATTTGTATGTAACAGAGTGTTTGCATGAGAAATGGACAATAGAATGGTATCAATCAATGGGACCATTCCATTTACATATCTTGATTAGAATTTGATTAAATGAAGCAAGAGTGCTGATTTTTTTTTCTATGAAGTATTTTTAAACACTACCTTTTAAAGTACTAAAATGTTGTAGATGAGGATACAGATTCTAGCACTAAAATGCCTGGGGTTTTTTTGTTTGTTTGTTTATAATTCTTTCCTTCCCCACCCTCACCAACACTTGTTACTTTTTGATCATGTTTGCCATTTTTAATTTAGTGAGGTAGAATATCAGTATGATTTTGATTTTCATTTTATTTCTAGGTAACTATGCAGATTTTTATCATTTGCCATAAGTAGTTTTTCATTTGAAAAGTGTCTGATTTGTTTGTCCATTATTACTTCTATTCTTTGTTATTCTAGTATTAAATTTTTTAGTTTTATGTATCATTTTGAGGGGTGAATTTTTGCTGTAACACAGTTTAAAAGAAGATAAGGGAATGATACAATGCAAAAAGGAAATGTTTTCTTTCCTTCTCCAATCATGGAATTTTCCCTCAGCATTATTCTATTAAACCACTTAGAATTACAAGCTTCAAAAATAAATATAATAAAATAAATGTAAATATTTCTCCTGCATTTTCTATTATAAATATGTATGAAAATAGGTTGTCAGATAACTTAATACCAATGGGCAGAGAAAATTAGATCTATTTAAAGTATACTGAAGAATGAATAGTTTGTTGTTGTTAATGTTCAGGAAAGGAAAAATCAAACATAATTAATAGCATGTATAAATATGTGGAGAGAGAGGAGAGATCTAGCAATCATTTCTTACTCCTGGCTAATAATTTTCATGTATCATAACATGCCTGTTTCATTGAATTAATAGACTGAAAACTACGGCCATACCACCCTGAACGCACCCTATCTCATCTAAAATGCCTGGGTTTTAATTCAGTTATCCAAAATTTACAGCTCTATTTCCTTATCTGTCAATTGGGATAGGAGAAATACTATAATTTTTACCTGCTGGGAGCAGGTAAGATAGTCAATTCAGATTTTTTTCTGATATTAGGAAGGGGGAAAGGTACACAAAACTTACATTGCTCAACACCTCCAACACAGTCCAATGAACAATCTAGTACAAAGTGCACCAGTAATTCTACAGCAAAACGTGAATACCCACTGAAAGAGGTAACTCACCAACTATGTATAGACTCGGGTCACTGAGTTGAAGTTTGCTAGTAAATGAATTCAGACAACATAATTTTTTGCTAAATGAGTTACAAAAAACTATATTGGATTTTGCATTTTTAAATTGGAGAGGAGACTGAAGCAGGTAGTATCATCAGAGATCATTATTACTATCATCATTTTTAGAAGCAGAGGTAGTTATCTGGAAAATCATTTAGTAATTATGCACTCAAATTTGTTCTGAAACTACTAGAATTACATACCAACCAATCATGGCTATCTTTTGCTGGTCCTAGGTGTCTGGGTTCAGGTAACTACACTGGACCTAGATTTTTGGACACAGTGAAATAGATACTAAGCTAAAATGAATGCCTGTTAAGAATTTCAACTATTTCATTCTCTTCCTTCAGAGTCACTAGCTAACCAAAAGACCTCATTCCCTGGGAGCTCTCTGTATCATTACTGCCTTCCACAAGAAAAGGTTAAAGCACACCATGGAATGAACTCAAACCAACAAAAGAATCAACACACATTCCAACCACAGTATGCTCAATTCAAATACAGAATGAAATGAACCCCTTGGTATTCAGAGTATTCCACACGCGTGTGGTGAGTGTTATTTCTAGACACTTAAAAGCACAGTGAAAAGAGCTCCAATACATAGAGGAGACCTCCGTTCCCATGAGAGAGGCATTTATTAGCCCTTAATGGCCCTCTTTCATTGCCTTTCCACTGACACATCTCTGATTGTTCCAATTATAAGTTCAAGTAACAGAATCAGTAAAAGTCCATAGCTGAGTGTGTGCATGGTGAAAAGAGCTCTGTAACAGCACAGCCCTCACATGTAACTGTGTGACAATATAGGATCTGGGCAGGCAGAGTCAATAAACAGGGAGGAGGTGGGGTGGAAAAGCCCTGTCAAGATGTCAGCTCAGGGTCCAGCGGTGACCTCACCACGTCCTTTAGTACTTTGTTTTCTACTTCTCTAAAATGTGAGGACTGAAGGAGTTTTTGATTTGTGTGTGTGTGAATTCTAACACTACCGGTTTGGTTCTTTTTGGTTTTGCTGCTGTGGCTGCTGCTGTTTTTTGGTGCAGAACCATCTTCTTTATTTAATGTGGAAATAGCAATGTCTTCCAGTATCTTCCATTTCCACATATTCATTTATTTTCATATCCACTATTTTTATTGTTGGGATGATGTACAGAGGGGTTTCAGTTACCTTCATCAGGTAGTGGGTACATCAATTCTTGAACATTGTTACCCCTTCCCATGTTTTGCTCCCACTTCCCCTCTCCTCCCCCTCCCACTTATCTTGTTTTTCCCTTACCTTCCTTTTTTCAATAAACATACATACAATATACCAGGTACCACATTTAGATAGAGTAACATGAGATAAGCCATAAGGGGAAATGAGAGAGAAAAGAAACAGCTTCACAAAGTACATTGAGAACAACAATCACAAAGATAACCCTCTTGTTTCCATATCCTGGAGTTAATTTCACTTAGCCTTGTCCTATATGGCCATATGTATGTTGCTTTTGAACTTTTATGATCCTCTGTTAGGAGAACCTAAACATATACTAATTGTTATAAATGAGGGAAATCATGGAGCCTATGTTTGTTACACCACCAGTTTCTGATGGTTATTAATCAAGATACTAGAAGCATTTCTCAGCTCTGTGTGTGTGTGTGTGTGTGTGTGTGTGTGTGTGTGTGTGTGTGTGTGTGTGCCAATACAGGGACTTGAATTCAGGTCCCTAAATTAGTTTTGAATTCAAGGACTTGTCCCTCACCTTTCTCACTCAAGGCTGGTGCTCTACCATTTCAGCCATGGCTCCACTTCAAGCCTTTTGCTGGTTAATTAAAAATAAGAGTTCCACAGACTCTAAGACTTTTATTTCCAATTAACCACTAAAAGACTCACTCTGAATTGTGATCCTCAAAGTTCAGCTTCCTGAGGAGCTAGGATTACAGATTTGACCCATGGATCAAATCTCCCTCCTAGATTTCTAAGCAATCTA